>NW_006922564.1:321464-323047 GCF_000298275.1 Orycteropus afer afer
AATAATTCTGTAAATGAAAGTTTAAAAAATTGCTATGATTGCCCAGAGGTTGGTAGTCATCTCCACTTAGGGGAAAATCAATACAGTGGAAATGAAAATGAAGTAGAAAATCAAGGAAGTGGAAATATTTATTGTGTTGCTTAGAGGGATTAGAACAGAAGAAACAATATAAATAAATAAAATGAGTTGGGAAAGTACAAGATACTCTAAGGGAATGACATGATTTGAGAATGTATGAATGAAAAATAGTGGAAACTAAGATTGGGAATTCTTAGTAGGCACTGGTTCATGCAACTTTTGATTGATGAGGTATGATGTGATTTTTCATAATGGATGTAACATTTGAGCAAGAAAATGGAGCAATGAGGTCTATACTTTCAAAAGTTAAGTCTAAATATTATAATATTAGCCAATTATAAGAAACACTACAAGTCTGTTATATTGGCTACCGTAGATATTTCAGCTTATGTAAATCATTGTTAGAATATTCATTAAGCAGGGAGAGGGGGAGCAGATACATATTTTACATAACTAGTATTTCTTTCCCTGTAGACCAGTAGGTAATCTTTCATTAGCATAGCATTCCTGGAGCATACAAATTATCTGACTAGTTATTACTCTGCATATCCTAGCTTAAAAATCTTCCATAGAAGAAAATTCTACTGAATTATAATTGAATCTTCATCTAAAATTTTATTTTTCATCAAGATCTATTAAGTTCTCCAATATTATCTGAGGTATATGAGTGATTCAAGACCCTATGCCAAAGCCCACATTTTCTTCTTACTAGCTTTTAATGTCTTAGTAGGCAGAGACTTACCTGATGCCCTAAGTTGTAGGACAGTTGATATCTGTGTGTGCTATAGATCATTAATGTGGATATGAGTTTGAATTATTAGTGTCAAAAATTGTTAAATAGTAAAAAGGAGAAATGGATATTTATACATAGCAGAAGTGGTTAAAGGATTTTCAAATGAGTTTTAGAGACTAGTGTTGCAATCACTACATTTTTTTTTTAAATAATAAATGCCAATCTAAATGCAATTCTCTGACAAAGGATACAATATGAATATGTGGTTTGTCCCTTCACGTGTGATAAATGCGTATTGGGATACTAAATGTCTTGCTGATTATTTTTCCCATTTGTTTTGTATTATAAAAATAGAGATAACAAAACATTTACCAACTCAACATTTGCCATTTGCACAGTTTAATGAAACCAATTAAATTCCTCATGTTGTACAACCATCACCAATATACATTGCTCTATTTTTGATTCCTCATTAACAAAAACTCAATACTAGCTAAACAAAGATTTTCCTCCGTTCCTTCCCTTCAACCCCTGGTAACCACTATTAAATTCTAATTTATATATGTTTGTCTTTTTTTCTGTGTTTCATATTAATGAAACCATACTATATTTCTCCTTTCATGCTTGATTTACTTTACCCACGTCAGTATTTTCAAGTCCCATCCATGTTGTTGCATGTATCGTTGTTGTTGTTAAGTGCCATCAAGTCGTTTCCGACTCACAGCGACCCCATGCACAGCAGAACGAAACACTGCCCGATCCCGCGCCAGCC
>NW_006922564.1:325823-326757 GCF_000298275.1 Orycteropus afer afer
GGGAGGGTAACAAGGGAAAGTGTTCAGTGCAGATCAGTGAGTAAGCACCAGCCCTCCCGTGCTTACCTTGCTCCCGGAGACCCGGTCCCTCTAGGGAGGGTAACAAGGGAGCCGTTGCATGTATCAGGACCTCATTTATCTTTGTGCTTGTGTAATATTCCATTGACTATATGTAATATATTTTCTTTAACCTTCCATCTGTTGATGGACTTTGGGGTTGTTTCCACCTTTTGATTATTGTGAATAATGCTGCAATGAGCATTAGTGTACATTTTTCTTTTTATGTTGCTTCTTTCAAGCCTGTAGGGTATATATCTAAAAGTGGGATTGCTGGGTCAAATAGTAGATATATTATTACTTTTTTGAGGCCCCACTAACCATTTCCCACAGCAGCTGTTCCATTGTGCATTCTCACCAACAGTGGATGAGGGTTCTGATTTCTCTATATTCTCAGCAACATTTTTTATTTTCTGTTTTGTTGTTGTTTGCTCTTTTCTATCTTAGCTATCTTAATGGGAGTGAAGTGGTATCTCAGTGTCCTTTTGATTAGCATTTCTTTAATGGCTAATGACCCACTAGCCACTCCTCAGAAGGATGGTTGGGCAATCTACTTCCATAGTGATACTGCCTTGGAAACCCAAGGAGGGGTCACTATGAGTTGGGTCCAACTTGAGGGCACATAACAATGACAACAATGGCTAATGACATTGATTATATTTGCATGTGCTTGTTAAGCATTTGCATAGATTCTTTGGTGACATGCCTATTCAGGTTCTTTGCCTATTTTTCAATTGTTTTTCTTTTTCTTGTTAAGTTGTAGGAGTTCTTTTTATATTCTGAGTATTAAACCTTTGTCTGACATGTTGTTGTTGTTGTTGTTATGTGCCGTCGAGTCAGCCCCGACTCATAGCGACCCCTCCTTGAGTTTCCGAGG
>NW_006922564.1:326857-328475 GCF_000298275.1 Orycteropus afer afer
GCCCAACCTTCCTTCCGAGGAGTGGCTGGTGGGTTTGAACTGCCAGCTTTCTGGTTAGCAGTCAAGTGCCTTAGGCACTATGCTACCAGAGCTCCCTTGTCTGACATAGAGTTCCTAAATGTTTCTCCAAGTTTTCTCTCCCTTTGTTAACAATGTCCTCTGATATATAGAAGTCTTTCATTTTTATGTGATCCCATTTTATCTATTTTTATCTTTTTTTTGCCTATGCATCTGGAGTCATGTCTAAGAATCTGTTGTTGAAGGCTAAGTTTTAAAGTAGTACTCCAAAAATTGCTTCTAAAAGTTTGTGGTTGAAGTTCTTATATTTAGGTCTTTGATCTATTTTGAGTTGTCTTTTGTGTATGGTGTGAGGTATAGGTCTAATTTTATTCTTTTGCATGTGGAAATCCAATTATCCCAACACCATTTATTAGATGATTTTTTTTCCCATTTGATGGATTTCGCTCCCTTGCCGAATATTAGTTGACCATAGATGTGTGTGCTTAATTCTGGACTCTTAATTTTATCCTATTGGTCTATGTGCCTACCATTATATCAGTATAAGACTATTTTTATTACTGTAGTTTCCTAATATATATTGAGATCTGGAAGTGAGACTGCTTCTTCTCTTTTCTTATTTTTGAAGGTTGCATTAGCTATTTATGGTTTTGTTTCATAAAATTTTTATTTTATTTATTTTTTAGTTTTTGTTGTCATTGAGAATATATGCAACAAAATATATACCAATTCAACCATTTCTACATATATGCAATTCAGTGACATTGATTGTTTTTCAAGTTGTGCAACCATTCTCATCTTCATTTTCTGAGTAGTTCCTCCCCTGTAAGCATAAGATCATTGTCCCCTAATTGATCTCTATTGACCTGGAACATCAGAAGAAGAAGGAGATTCAGGAATAAGAGATACATATAGAATGTGTGGTTAATTGCCTCCATGAAAAAACGGTCTCTTTTGCCATGAGACTAGAAGAACTTGATGGGGCTCAGTTATCATGACTGAATATTTTGGTTAAAGATTCTGCAGAATAATCTTGATCAAAAGGGGGGAAATTCAGAACAGAATTTAAATTATTGAGGAATACAAACATTCTGGAGCCATGGCCCTATATGAAGCACTGAAACTATTGCCCTGAAATAATTTTTGATTTTTTTTTAAATATGTCCTGAAGTCTTCTTAAAACCACAAATACTTAGCTTAAACAGTAAAAATTGGTCCTCTGTAATCATTATGCTCTTTTAAGAACGATGTAGATAAGATCAAAGTGATAATAGCAAGTTGAAAATTCCATATAAATTTGAGGATTGGCTTTTCCATTTCTGCAAAGAAGGCTGTTGAAATTTTTTAGGGAGATTATATGGAATTTATAGATTGCCTTAGGTAGTATTCACATATTGACTACCCAGAGTCTTCTTTAATTTTGACCTTCTAGAGTAATCTCTAAAAGGATGTCTGGTGGCACAGTGCCTAAGGCATTTGACTGCTAACCAGAAGGTTGGTGGAACAAATCCACCAGATCCACTGCAGAAAGGAGATGGTGCAATCTACTTCTGTAAAGATTTGCCACCTCAGAAACTAAATGGAGGTTGCTGTGAATTGG
>NW_006922564.1:328590-334067 GCF_000298275.1 Orycteropus afer afer
TCATGTGTTTGCATTTCCTCAAATAATGCTGAGCCTTTGCATTGAATTTGACAACAATATTCATACCAAATTAATCCTTAGTTTCTGGGAACATATTTTTGGCTGGAGTTAATGCTCTTGCAATTTATATGCACTTTTCTATTTTTGAATTTGATGGATGTGGGAAACTGTTTATCCAAAGCATACTTGGTGTTGAACTATTCAATTTCTGAGGTACTGAAAGAACTAAAGCCATTTAAAGGAACCACAGCTCAGGGTGCAACTAATAAAAACATCTCCTTTCTAAGCAGATTTTAAGAACATGCATTTAATTTTCATTCTTGCAATGGTGGTGTGAAAAAAATAACAACTAGTAAAAGTAATAAAACTATAACTATTTAAAATATCTAGAAAATTTTAAAAGGACATACAGCAAATGAACAAACATTTATTCAATAAAATATATCAAATATCAGTAAGGACATAAAGAGCCTGTGAACCTTGATCTATGAACCACTTTCTCCCTTTTTTCTCCTACCACCTTTCCTCAGTTCAGCATGACAGCAGCTTTGCTATCGGAAGGTAACCAGAAGTTGAGACTCCAGCATCATTTCATATTCCCCAGCTCTAGGTTTTAGAGGCTACATTCCAGTCAGTGCAGCTAAAATATCAGGGGTCCCCTTTTCTATCTAGCCTCTCCATGTAGGATGTAGGGTCTACCCTAGGCACTGGATGTGATCCAACAGAAACAGACAAATTGGCAAAATGATAAGAGCTAGTGACAGTCAAAATAGTGCTGCTAAAATCTCATTCATACCAGGGTGAATTTGAGCCTACTCCAGCCTACACACTCTAAGGAGTGACATCAAAGTCATCATGTTGCAGGGGAGAAACTTCACTAAACTTGAGCAGCCCAGTCACTAAACAAACAAGCAAACAAATGCAGTGACAATCTCCAATATTGAGAGGTATCAGTATCCAGAGTTGCTACACTACAGTACTTAAAATCTCCAGTGTTCAGCAACAACAATAGAAAAAAAAAAAAAACATTACAAGGCATGCAAAGGATCAGGAAAATGGGACCCATACACACACACACACACACACACAAACACATACACACACACAAAGAAGGAAGCAGAATCTTCCTATGAAAAGATATATAAAGTTTTCAGAACAACCATTATAAATATGTTCAAAGAACTAAAGAACCTTGTTTAAAGAAGTAAAAAACTATGATAAGAATGTTTCATCAAATATATCATACCAACAAATATATTGAAATCATGGAAAAGAACAAATGGCAATTCTGGTGTTGAAAAGTACAATAAATAAAATGAAAACATCATTAGAGATTTTTAACAGTATACTTGAAGCGACAGAAGTAATTATCAATCAATTTGATGACAGAATGTTAGCAATTAGATCATCCAATGGACAAGAGAAAAAAAGAATAAAGAAAAATGAACATAGCCTTAGAAGAACATTATTGTTGTTGTTATATGCCATCGAATCAGCCCAACTCGTAGCAACCCTTCCTTGGATTTCCGAGGCAGTATCACTATGGAAGTAGATTGCCTCATCTTCCTTCTGAGGAGTGGCTGGTGGGTTTATGACACTATAAATCTTGCTAAGATATGTGCAATAGGAGTAGCAAAGGAGAAAGAAAGAAAGGAAAAAAATATTTGAAGAACTAATGGATGAAAACTCCACAAATTTGATGAAAAACATTAATCTACACATTCCTGAATTTCAACAAACTCTCAGTATGAGAAATGCAAATATTGTTAAAAATGGAAAATTGCATCCAGATTTATCATATTAAAATATTGAAAGCCAAAGACAAAAGGAAATTTTGAGTGCAATAAAAGAAATACTACTTTTTTACATAAAATTGAACTTCGGTAAGACTAATATCTGATTTCTCTTTAGAAATTATAGAGGCCAGAAAATGGTGAGATGACATATTCAAAGTGCAGAAAGTCAACCAATAATCCTATATAAAGGAAAAGTATATTTTCCAAATGAAGACATCTTAATATAAACAAAAACACAGATTTCCTTCCTGGTAGACCCACTTTATAAGAAATACTAAAGAAAGTTCTTCAAGATGTAAGTAAGGTTACTTAGCTGGAAATTCAAATACATGTGTAAAAACATAGAGGATATGTACCAGTTTTCTGAAGCTGCTGTAACAAATTGATTTAAATTGTATGGCATAAAACAACAGGGATGTATTATCTCATAATTCTGGAGGCTTCAAGTCTTAAGTCAAGGTGTCAACAGGTTCATGCTCCCTTTGCAGTTTCTAGGGAAGAATACTTCCTTCTCTCATCCTAGTTTCTGGTAATTTTTGGCAACATTTCACATTCCTTGGCTTGCATCCTCATTACTCTTGTCTCTGTCATCATATGGCCTTCTTCTCCATATTTTTGTGTCACCAAATTTTCCTCTCCTTATAAAGATAACTTGATTACATCTATTTACAAAGAAGGACACATTCACAGGTACTTGTGATTAGAAGTTCTACAATGTATTTATGGAGGACATAATTCACCCAACAACAGCACCAGTAAAGGAAATCATATAATTATTAAAAATAGTATAAATGTATATTTTAAAATCTTTCTTCACTTAACTAATTCAAAAAGCAATTCATTGAATTATATGTATATAATTGTATTGTTGTCTTTGTTAACACATAAAACTGCAGTGCATTTGGAAACAACATCACAATGATGGAAGGTGGAGGTAAACTTGTAAGGGAATGACACATTATGGCACCATGGATTCTGAGGAACAAATGGAGAATATAAGAAATGGTTGATAAGAAGGGTAATATAATTTTGGCAAAGTAAATTACATAGTTTGGTTTTTCTAGCAATAGTCTTTGTAAACTCTGTGGTGGAAATTGCCATGAGCAACTGAGTAACTCCTGATTGTTAAAGTTATCCACCTGGGATATTTCTGTTGACAGTGGCACAAAACAATCTTCTGGGAAGTTCATGCTCTCTCAGGTGTATAGAATTCTGGTGTTGGGATTGGTTAGTTTGGCCTCTGCCAGGCTGAAAAGGAGCCCTCCCAGAGGCTGAAGGAGTCTCTCTGACAGCCAGCTGAGAGAAACACACTGCTGAAAGAAATGGGCCACTGAGAGAGAGAGAGAGACATGAGAGACACACTGGTGAGAGATGTGCTACTGAGAGATTGTCGGCTGAGAGAAGGCTGACTGAGAGAGCCTGTGTTCCTGAAATTGATTGTAGCCTGTTGCTTCCCTAATAAACCCTATAATCTGTGAGTTGTGTGTGGCCACTGCAGCAAATTATCGAACCCAGCAGAGAGGTGGAGGGTGCTACAGGAGGAATCGTTGGTGTCAAGGTTACTAAGAGGGCTAGAGGGTGGCAGCATGTCTGGCTTCCTAGGAGCAGGCATTGGGCTGTTGATGGTGATTCTGTCCTTCTCTTGTGTAATTAGAGGAGATCAGAAGATGCCATTTCCCTGCCACTTTTGCAATAATAAATGATATTAAAAAATTATTTCTCTTCAGTTTTTCTTAGGTTTTTCTTTAAGACATAAAATTTTATGAAATAGTATTTACAACAATGCACTCTTGGGTTTATAACATATGTTGTTGTTGTCATTGTTAGGTTCCGTCAAGTCATCTCTGCCCCATAGAGACCCTATGCACAGCAGAATGAAACACTGTCTAGTCTTTTGCCAGCCTCATGATTCTTGCTATACCTGAGCCCATTGTTGAAGCCACTGTGTCTATCCATCTCATTGAGAGCCTTCCCCTTTTTCTTGGAGCCTCCACTTTACCAAGCATGATATCCTTCTCCAGTGAATGGTTCCTTTTGACAACATGACCAAAGGAAGTGAGACAAAACCTGGACATTCTCACTTCCAAGGAGCATTCTGAATGCTCTTCTTCCAGGACAGATTTGTTGGTCCTTTCAGCAGACCATGGAACTCTTAGCATTCTTCTCCAACACAACTCAAAGGCATCAACTCTTCTTTGATCTTCCTTATTCCTTGTCCAGCTCTCACATGCATAAGAGGCAATTGAAAATACCATGGCTTGGGTTAGGCGCACCTTCGTCTTCAAGGAGATATCCTTGCTCTCCATCACTTGAATAAGGTCTTTTCCAGCAGATTTGCCCAATGCAATACATCATCTGATGTCTTGATCGCTGCTTCCATTGGCATTGATTGTAGAACCAAGTAATATGAAATCTTTGACAACTTCAATCTTTTTTCCAATTCACTTTAAAGCTGTTTATTGGACCAGTTGTGAGAATTTTTGTTTTCTTTGTATAGGGGTGTAATCCATACTGCAAACTGTAGTCTTTAATCTTCATTGGTAAGTGCTTCAAGTCATCCTCACTTTCAGCAAGCAGAGTTGTGCTATGTCCATATATTGCAGGTTGTTAATGAGTCTTCCTCCAATCTTGATGCCACATTTGTCTTCATGTAATGCAGCTTCTTGGATTGTTTGCACAGTATACATGTTGAATAAGTATGGTGAAAGGATACAACCTTGACACACTCCCTTCCTGATTTTTAACCATGCAGTATACCCTTGTTCTGTTTGAATGACAGCCTCCTGATCTATGTACAGGATCCTCATGAGTACAATCAAGTGTTTTGGACTTCCCATTATTCTCAATATCATCCATCATTTGTTATGATCCACATAATCAAATGCTTTTGCATAGTCAAGAAAACACAAGTAAACATCTTTCTGGTATTCTTTGTTTTCAGCCAAGATCCATCTGACATCAGCAGTGATGTCCCTTGTTTCATGTCCTCTTCTGAATGCAGCTTGCATTTTTGGAAGCTCTCTGTCAATATACTCCTACAATACTTTACCAAGAATTATATCCTTATCCAGGGACCACTTCCGTCTGACAACATGACCAAAGCATATGAAACAAAGACTGGCCATTTTCACTTCTAAGGAGCATTATGGCTATACTTCCTCCGGGACATATTTGTTCATTCTTCTGGCAGTCTTTGGTATTTTCAATATCCTTCACCAACATCACAATTCAAAGGCATCAACTCTTCTTTCTTCAACCACTCATCTGTTAGGATGTTGTACTGTGGTAGCTTTTATGTTGCTGTGCGGCTGGAAGCTAGGCCACCAATATTTCAAATATCAGCAAGATCACCCATGGTGGGGAGTTTTCAGTGGAACTTGCAGACTAAGATAGACTGAGTAGAAAGATGGGGCCATTGGCTTCTGAAAAAATATTGGCCACTGAAATCTTTATGAAAAATTAAACAACACTTTAGCTTAACTGATAAAAAAATGCTTGACTTGAGCACTATGCTCTTTTAAGAACTATCTATATGGGATCAAATTGATAGCAGCAACTTGAACAATTAGATAGGGACTTTAAGGAGCAGTGAATTTATGTTAATGGGGGAAGAAACATTCAGAAAAGGAGAGTGTAATCAATGTTTAACTTGTATGTGTAAAAACTGTTTAATTGGTGTAT
>NW_006922564.1:339062-339851 GCF_000298275.1 Orycteropus afer afer
TTGGAGAAAAAAAAGGGGGGGGGGACCAGTTTTGCTGGTCTGATAGAGCCTAGTGGAACCACTGAGACTATGGCCCCTAGCCGCCCTTCAGGTCTGGAATGGAACCCACACCTGTGGTTTCCATCCAAACAGAAGACAGGCATATGAGTTGAACATTTACCTGAGGTAGATACACTCCGTTGAGAGAGCAATCATTGAGAAATTAGGGCTGCCTATGCACAAAGGGACAGCTTAAGGGGCAGGAGTCCATGGAGCAATGGACACTGTGAAGAGGTAACCATGGGCAGGAAGTGGGAGGGGAGCTGTTGCATTGTGGTAAACTGTGGTCAATGTCATGAGAAAAAGTGTATGAAAACTGCTGTATGGAAAGTGAATTTGCTCTGTAAATCTTCACCCAAACCCACAATAAATAAATAAAATTAAAAAAAGAAAATTCTCTTTCAGGGTTTTATTTATACCAGCTCATTGCCTTCTAGCTTGCATGGTCTCTGCTGAGAAACCAAAGTTCATTCTTACTGGGTGTCCTTTGTAAGTAACCTTTTGTTTTTCTCATTCTGCTTTCAGGATTCTTTGTCCTTGGTTTTGGTGAGTTAGATGATGATATGTCTCGGTTATTTTCTTTTGGAGTCTATCCTGTTTAGGGTTCGTTGGACTTCCTGAATGGATATATTCTCCTCTTTCATCAAATCAGGGAAGTTCTCCAGGAAATCTTGGACAATTTTCTCAGTGGTTTATTTTTCTCCTCCTGTTCTGGAATTCCAGTGACATGTAGATTATTCCTTTTGATGG
>NW_006922564.1:341972-346342 GCF_000298275.1 Orycteropus afer afer
TTGCAAGCTTTAATATCTCCATCGCTGTTCACCAAAGTAGGATATAGAACAAGGTTCCCATCTCTGGTAACCAACAAAGAAAATTTTGTGTAGTATGTTATGCCAATTGAATTTGATGTCCCCTGTGACCATGGTCCCTAGCCCACAGGTCCAACTACTTCCCTCGGGTATCTGGCTGTGGTGAAGAAGTCACCACAAACTTGCCCCTAGTCAGCTCTACTACACATCTGGACATTCTTACACCACATACAATAAGCATGTAGAAATACTGTCTACTAACCCTATACATGGTCATGCACACATTACACTCTGCCTAGACATACTTGATCATTCAGCCTGTTCATCCATCTATCCATTTGTAGATCAATGTTTGCCATCACTGACAATGCAGTACTGTATGTGCAAAAGGGCTCATATTTGTTGTTTGTACCTACCATATACCTCTCTCTGTCTTCCTCTTCCTCAATGACACTGTGTTGATCACTCACATTTGGTACATTGCCCTTTGCTTCATCCAAATCAGTAGTTGCTTCTATCTATCTAGCAGTGTTCCAGCCCCTTCTTTCCCATCTCTGGTAACCAACAAAGAAAATTTCCTTCAATATATAATCCTATCCTTGACTTTTTATAATGATGAACCATTATAATATTTGTCCTTCTCTGATTGACTTATTCACTCAGCACAATGTCCTCCAAGTTCTGCCACGTTATTTGGTATTTTTCAGATTGTACACTATTCTTTAGTGTTGCATAGCATTCACTTGTGTGTATGTACCATAGTTTAGTTATCCATTCTTCTGTTGATTGTCACCTAGGCTGTTTCCATCTTTTTGCTGTTGTAAATAGTGCTGCTATGAACATGAGTGTGCATATATCTGTTCTTGTCCTGGCTCTCACTTCTTTAAGATATATACTTAGTAATAGGATTGCTGTTTGAAATGCTATTTCTAATCCCAACTCTTTTGAGGAATCATCGTACTACTTTCCACAGTGGTTGTTTCATTTGACAGTCCCACCAGTAATGTATGAGAGTCACAATCTTTCTGCTTCCTTGCCAGCATTTGTTATTTTCTGTCTTGTTGAACTTCACTACTAGAGCTGTGGCAGGATGGTATCTCGTTGTTTTGATTTGTATCCCTCTAATGGCTAACAATCATGAACATTGCTTCATGTGCTTGTTGGCCACCTGAATATCCTCTTTGGTGAAGTGTTTACTCATGTCTTCTGCTCATCTTTGAATTGGATTGTTTGTCTTTTTATTGTTGAGGTGTTCGAGTTTTCTATAAATTTTAGAGATAAGTCCCTTGTCAGATGTCATTGCCTAATATTTCATCCCAATCTGTAGCTTCTCTTTTCACTCCTTTGGAGAATCTTATGAAGCTCATAAAAATTTAATTTTTAGAAGGTCCCATTCATCTAATTTATCTTCTGCTGTTTGTGCATTTCTGCTTAAGCTTGACAGGCTATTTATGCCATGAATTAGGGCCCCTAAATTTGACTCTAGTTTTTTCCTTTAGTTTAGGGTTTTACATTTAAGTCTTTGATACATCTGTAGTTAGCTTTTGTGTATGGTGTGAGGTACAGATGTTGTTTCATTTTTCTTCAAATAGATATCCAGTTTTGCCAGCTCCATTTGTTAAGCAGACAATCTCTTCCCCATTTTGTGGATTTAAGCCCTTTGTCAAAAATCAGCTGACCATAGGTCAATGGATCTATTTCTGGATTCTCAGTTCTATTCCACTAGTTTATGCATATTTCGTTGTACCAATACCAGGTAGTTTTGACTACTGTGGATGAACAGTAGGTTTTGTGATCTTGGAGTGTGAGACCTACTTTGTTCTTCTTTAATTATGCTTTGCTTATCTGTGTTCTCTTTTCTTTCCATATAAAATTTATGATTGTTTTTTCCATGTCCTTAAAGAATGTTGATGGGCTGTGGATTGGGATTGCGTTGAATGTATAGATTGCTTTGGGGAGTATTGACATTTTCACAATGTTCAGTCTTCCTATCCATGAGCATGGTATGTTCTTCCATTTATGTGGATCTCCTATGATTTCTTGAAGTAGTGATCTATAGTTTTCTTTGTATAGATCTTTTGTGTCCCTGGTAAGATTTATTCTCAAGTATTTTATTTTTTGGTAGCTGTTGCTCTGGTGGCTTAGGGCCTAAGATATTTGACTGCTAACCAGAAGGCTGATGGTTCAAATCCACCTGCCACTCCTCAGAAGGAAGATGGGGGCAATCTACTTCTGTAGTGATACTGCCTCGGAAACCCAAGGAGGGGTCTCTATGAGTCAGATCTGAAACTATGGCAGTGGGTTTGGGTTGTAAATGGTATTGATTTCCTTATTTATTTGTCAGCAATCTCTTTGCTGGTGTAGAGGAATCCAACTGATTTTTGGATGTTGATCTTGTATCCTACCACTACACTAATTAATTATCAGTAGTTCCAGTTCTCTCAATTTGTTCTAGTAGTTTTTCTCCCAAAGTCTCTTGGGTTTTCTGTTTATAGGAACAAAACATCAACAAACAAGGATAGTTTAACTTCTTCTTTACCAATTTAGATGTCTTTGATTTGTCTTTCTTGCCTTATTGCCCTGGCTAAGACTTCTAATACAATGATGAATGGAAGTGATGATAGAGAACATCCCTGTCTGGTTTCTGTTTGCAAGGGGAATGGTTTCAGTCTCTCTCCATTGAAAATAATGTTGACTGTTAGTTTTGCATATATGCCCTTTATTATGTTGAAGAATGTCCCTTCTATTCCAGTTTTGCTGAGAGTTTTTATCAAGAATGGGTGTTGGATTTTATCAAATGCCTTTGTCAGCATCAATTGATATGATCATGTGGTTCTTTCCCTTTGTTTTATTTACATGATGGATGATGTTGATTGTTTTTCTAATGGTGAACCATCCATCCTTGCACACACCTTTTATGAACCCCACTTGGTCATAGTGTATTTTTTTGTTCAGAACGTGTTATTCTTTTGATGTGTTTTTGGAGTATATTGGATAGGATTTAGTTGAAGTTTTTTGAGGGATATCAGTCTGTAGTTTTCCTTTTTGGTGATTCTTTACCTGGGCTTGTTATCCAGGTTATGCTTGCTTCATAAAATGAATTTGAGAACATTCCATCCTTATCTGTGTTTTTGAATAGTTTGAGTAGGATTGGTGTCAGTTATTCTCTGAATGTTTGGTAGAATTCTCCAGTGAAATCATCTGGGCCAGGGCTTTTTGTTGTTGTTGGAAATTGTTTTATGGCCTGTTCTATTTCTTCTTTTGTTATAGGTCTGTTCAAGTTTTTGACCTCAGTCTGTGTTAGTTTAGGTGAGTAGTATGTTTCTAGAAATCTATTTCTTCTGGAATTTCAGATTTGTTGGAGTATAGATTTCCCTAGTATCCTGATAGTATCCTTTTTATTTCAGTTGATTATATTGTCACATCACCCAATTTGCTTCTTATTCATGTTATTTTTATTCTCTCCCTTTCCTTTGCTAAATTTTCCAGGGGTGTGTCAGTTTTATTAATCTTTTCATAAAACCAACTTCTACTCTTACAGATTTTTTTCTACTGTCTTTTCATTTCATTTATTTCTCCTCAAATCTTTATTATTTCTTTTCTTCTTGTGACTGTAGGCTTTTTTTGTTGTGCTGTTTTAATTGTTGCCGATGTGGGGTTAAGGTATTGATTTTGGCTCTTCTTTTTGATGTGTGCATTTGTGGCTATAAATTCGCCTCTGATCACTGCTTTTGCTGTGTCCCAAAGATTTTGGTATGTTGTGTTTTCATTCTCATTTGATTCAAGGAATTTTCGAATTTCATTTTTTATTTCTTCTATTAGTCATCATCAAGGAAAGTGTTACACAGTTTCAAATGTTTGCTCTTTTTCTGTTGATCTTTCTATTGTTGATTTCTAATTTTATGGCATTGTGATCTGAGAAGATGTTTTGCAGTATTTCAACATTTTTGATTTTATTAAGGCTTGCTTTGTGGCCTAACATATGGTCTATCCAGGAGAATTTTCCACGTGGATTGGAAAAGAATGTATATTGTGTTGTTAGGTGAAGTGCTCTGTAGATATCTATAGGTCAAGTTGGTGGATTGTACTGTTGAGTTCTGTGTCTTTTTTGGGTTTCTTTCCAGGTGTTCTATCTTGGTTTGAAAATGTTGTATTAAAGTCTCCTACTATGACTGTGGAGTCATCTATTTTTCTTTTCAATTCTGTTAGGGTCTGGTTTATATGTTTTGGGGCACTTTCATTGGGTGCATGGATATTTATTATCTTTATGCCCTCTTGTTCCGTTGATCCTTTAATCATTATATAATGTTCTTCCTTGTTTTTTATCATGGTTTTTGTCTTAAAGTCAATTT
>NW_006922564.1:346795-348303 GCF_000298275.1 Orycteropus afer afer
TTTTTTTAAATTATCCTATGATTTTAATTTTTTTTTTTTCCAAAGCTTGCGAGAGTGTTTTCCTTCTTGCTATTGTCTTGACTTCCTCACCATTTAGAAGTTCTGTTACTACATTATTTTTTCCCTCTTTTTGGTTTGTGGTTGTCTTCATTTACCAATCGATGTCTCTGGTTCTCTGTTTACAGTACTGTGAGCTTATTTTATTTTGGATACTTCTGTAAGCAAGTTTGTTTCTGGGTTATGTTGTTGTATGTTAATGGTTGGTTGTTGTTTGCTGTTGTTGGTTCTCTGTCTGAAGAACTCCATTTAACTTCTCTTGTATGGTTGGTCTGGTTTTAAAAAATTACCTTGTTTTCTCTTATCATGAATTATCCTTATTTCTCCATCATATTTGAGGGACAGTATTGCTGGGTATGTAATTCTTTGTTGGAATTTTTTTTTCATTCAGTTTGTTGTTGTTAGTTGCCGTCAAATTGTCTCCAACTTATAGCGACCCCATGCACAGAAGAACGAAACACTGCCTAATCCTGAGCCAGCTGCATGTTTCCCACTATACTTGAGCCCATCTCCACTGCCACCATGTCAATACATCTCGATGTGGACCTTCCCGTCTTTCATTGACCCTCCACATTACCAGGCATGACATCTTTCTCTGGGCAGTGGTCCCTTCTGACAACATGATCAAAGTAAGTGAGAAGAAGTCTGGCCATTCTTGCCTCCAGGGAGGATTCTGGCTGCACTTCTTCCGGGATAGACCTATTAGTTCTTTTAGCAGTCCACGGTACTTTCAGCATTCTTTGCAAACACCACAGCTCAAAAGCATCAATTCTTCTTCAGTCTTCCATATTCATTGTCCAGCTCTCACATTCATATGAGGTGATTGAAATAACATGGCATGTGTCAGGTGCACCTTAGTCCTCAAGGAAACAGCTTTGCTCTTTAGCACTTGAAAGAAGTCCTTTGTAGCCGATTTGCCTAATGCTATACATCATCTGAGTCCTGACTGCTGCTTCCATTGACATCGATTGCACAACCAGGTAATGTAAAGTCTGAAAATTTCAATCTTTTCTCCATTCTTCATAATGTTGTTTAAAGGACCAGTTGTGAGAATTTTTATTTTCTTTATATTGAGATTTAATCCATATGCAGACTGAATTCTTCAATCTTCATCAGTAAGGACTTCAAGTTGTCTTCAATTTCAGCAAGCAAAGTTGTGTCATCAGTGTAACGGAGGTTGTTAATGATTCTTCCTCCAATCCTAATGCCACATTCTTCTTCATATAGTCCAGCTTCTAGGATTATTTGCTTAGCATACAGATTGAATAAATATGGTGAAAGATACAACCCTGACACACTGTCTTCTTGATTTTAAACCATGCAGTGTCCCTATTTTCTGTTTGAATGACAGCTTCTTGGTCTATGTTCAGGTTCCTTGTGAGTACAGTTAAGTGTTTTGGAACTCCCATTTTCTCAATGTTATCCACAATTTTTTATGATCCGCAAAATTA
>NW_006922564.1:349304-351904 GCF_000298275.1 Orycteropus afer afer
ATGATCTCTAAATTCAGGAGGGGTATATTCAAGGTTGTATTTTGGTTCTCATGGACTTGTTTTAATTGTTTTCAACTTCAAGTTGAACTTGCATATGAGCCGATGATGGTCTGTTCCACAACCAGCTCTTGGCCTTGTTTTGGCTGAAGATATTGAGATTTTCCATCTCCTCTTGCCACATATGTAGTCAATCTGATTCCTGTGTACTCCATCTGATGAAGTCAACATGTATAGCCAGCACTAGTGTTGTTGAAAAATAGAATTTGCAATGAATAATTCTTCGGTCTTGCAAAATTCTATCATGCGATCTCCAGTGTTATTTCTGTAGCCAAGGTCAAATTTTCCAACTACTGGTGATTCTTCTTTGCTTCCAACTTTTGCATTCCAGTCACCAGTGATAAGCAACACACCTTGATTGCATGTTCAGTTAATTTCAGACTGGAGAAGTTCATAAAAATCTTGAATTTCCTCAACTTTGGCTTTGGTAATTGGTGTGTATATTTGAATAATAGTAGTATTAATGGATCTTCCTTGTAGGCATATGGGTATTAGCCTGTCACTGACAGCATTGTACTTCAGGACAGATCTTGAAACATCCTTTGTGAGGATAAGTGCCATGCCATTCCTCTTCCATTTGTCATTCTCGGCATAGTAGTTCATATGGTTGTCTGATTCAAAATGCCCCAAATCCATCCATTTCATTTCGTTAATGCCTAGGATATCAATCTTTATGCATCCCATTTCATTTTTTTGCCAACTTTCAGTTTTCCTAAAGCCAAGGAAAGGAAGGAGCAGGAGAGGCTGGGGACCTCCAGACCAGCAGGATATTCAGGTAAAGGAGAGGGAGACAAGGCTTGGCCCCAACTAACCTAGGGCCAGGAAAAGGAGGGAGTGGCCAGGCACCACAAAATGGCAGGTTCCAGGTAGGAATTAGGTAAGGGGAGGGTGCAGAGTTTTCTAACAGTTGGTGAAGATAAACATGTCTGCCAGTTGTCATCTTGTGGGACTTGTATATCTCTGTCAGGCTTGAGGCTGTGCCACTGGTGTTTCAGACACCAGCAGAGTTGCATATGGTGCCCAGGTTTCAATGAAGCTTACAGACTAAGAAAGACTAGGAAGACGGAGGAGGTCATCCACTTCTTAAAAATTGGCCAGGGTAAACCTTACCAATAGCAGAGAAACACTATCTGATACATTACTGGGCAACTTTATGAATAGCTCAGAAACATTGTCCAACACAGTGCAGGAAGACAATCCTCTTAGGTTGGAAGGCACTCAAAATAGGACCAGGAAAGAGCTGCCTTATCAGATTAGAACTAACCTTAAAGACATGGAAAAAGTAAGTATTTCAAGACTTCTATGTGCTGCCATGGCATGACTCAAGTTGAGGAGAAACAGCTGCAAACATAATCAGTTAATAATTGGAACATGGATGTACAAAGCATGAATCTAGGAAAATTTTTCTTTAAGGCTTTCATATAAACCATCCTTTGCCTTCTCTCCTGCATGGTTTCTGCTGAGAATTCAGAGCTTAATCTTCTTACTTTTGTAGGTAACTTTTTGTTTTTCTCATGCTGCTTTTAGGATTTTTTCTTTGTCTTTGGTTTTGGTGAGTTTGATGTTGACATGTCTTCGTGATTTTCTTTTGGGATCTATCATGTTTGAGGTTCATTGGAGTTCTTGTATGGGTTTATTTTCATCTTTCATCATATTAGGAAATTCTCTTCCAAAAAATCTTCTACAATTTTCCCTGTGATTTTATTTGTCTCTTCCTATTCTGGAATTCCAATTACATGTAGGTTTGTCTTCTTGATGATATCCCACATAAATCTTAGGTTTTCTTCATTTTGTTTTGATCTTTTTTTCTGATTGATACCTTTCCAAATAAGAATTCAGGTATTTGCCTTCAATCTCACTATTTCTCTCTTCCATTGATTCGATTCTACTCCTATGCCTGTTCACTGTGTTATCTATTTGTGACCATTTAGTGTTAGTCTTCCAGATTTCTATCTGTAGACTTTGTATCATTTCTAATTTATCATTTATTTTGTCATTTTGCTCTTCTATTGTCTTCCAATATTGTTCTTGGGTTTTGTGTGTACATTCCTTCATTTTGTCAGTGTTTTCCTTGAGTTGTCTCTCAATCTGTTGAAGGTACCCAAATATAATATTTATTTATTTGTGATTTGGGTGAAAATTTACAGAGCAAATTCACTTTCCATACAGCAGTTCACATACACTTTATCTCATGACATTGACCACGACATACCATAATGCAACAGCTCCCCTTCCACTTCCTCCCAATAGTTATCTCTTTCCAGTGTCCATCCCTCCATGCACTCCTGCCCCCTGAGCTGTGTCCCTGTTCATAAACAGCCCTTCTTTCTCCCATGAATGTTCTCTGTAAGGATTGTATCTACTGCAGGTAAATGTTCAACTCAGATGCCTGTCTGTTGTTTGCCTGCAAGCCACTGGTGTGGATTCAATTCCAGACCTGAAGGGCAGCTAGGGACCATAGTCTCAGTGGTTCCATCAGGCTCTATCAGACCAGTAAACCTGGTGCCACTTTTTTTCCAAATTATTATGATTTTTTTAAAATA
>NW_006922564.1:354125-355173 GCF_000298275.1 Orycteropus afer afer
CATCCTCACCAGCATTTGTTATTTTCTGTCACATTGAACTTTGCTACTAGTGCTGGAACAAGATGGTATCTCATTGTTGTTTTGATTTACATGTCTCTAATGGCTAATGATCATGAGCATTTCTTCACATGTTTGTTGGCCGCCTGACTATCCTCCTTGGTGAAGTGTGTATTCATGTCTTCTGCCTATTTTTTAATTGGATTAATTGTCTTTTTGTTATCAAGGTGTTGGAGTTTCTATAAATTCTAGAGATATGTCCCTTGTCAGATATGCCATTGCCAAATATTGTTTCCAAATCTGTAGGTTCTCTTTGACTCTTTTGGAGAAGTCTTTGGAAGCACATAAGAATTTAATTTTTACAAAGTTCCATTCATCTAGTTTTCTCTTCCTCTGTTTGTGCATTTTGGGTTATGCTTGATAGTATATTTGTGCCAAATATTAGAGCCCCTAAATTTGCCCCTAGATTTTCCTTGAGGAATGCTATACTTTTAGGTTTCACATTTACATATTTGAACTATCTGTAGTTAGTTTTTGTATAGGGTATGAGGTACAGAACTTGTTTCTTTTTTCTGCAAACGGATATCCAGTTTTGCCAGCATCATTTATTAAACAAATATTCTCTTACCCATTTAATGGATTTAGGGCCTTTGTCAAAGATCTGCTGACCATAGGTTGATGCATCTATTGCTGGGCTCTAAATTCTATTTCATTGGTCTATGTGTCTGTCATTATACCAATATCAGGCAGTTTTCACTATTGTGGCTATATAATAGGGTTTGAGATCTGGCTGTGTGAGATCTCTTACTTTGTCCTTCTTCTTCAATAGTGCTTTGCTTATCTGAGGTCTTTCCTTTCCATATAAAGTTAGTGTTTGGTGTTTCGTTATCCTTAAAAAAATCTGATGTGATCTGGATCAGGATTGCATCTAATGTTAAGATTACTTTGGATAGAATTGACATTTTCACAATGTTCAATCTTCCTGTCTATGAGCATGGGATGTTCTTCCATTTATGTAGATCTCTTATGGTTTTTTGAAGTAGTTTCTTAT
>NW_006922564.1:355273-355766 GCF_000298275.1 Orycteropus afer afer
TCCCCTCCCCTCCCACCCCTGGTAACCAACAAAGAAAATTTCCTTCCATAGATAAACTTTTCCTTGAATTTTACAATAATGGTCTAATACAATATTTATCCTTCTGTGATTGACTTATATCACTCAGCATAATGTCCTCCAAGTTCATCTATGTTATGCGATGTTTTGCAGATTCTAGGTAATTCTTTAGGGCTGCATATCATTCCATTGTGTGCATGTACCATAATTTGGGTTTCCATTCCTCAGTTGATGGACACCTAGGTTGTTTCCACCTTTTGGCTTTTGTAAATAGTGCTGCGATGAACATGGGTGTGCATATGTCTGTTCTTGTCATGGCTGCCATTTCTTTAGGATATATACCTAGTAATGGAATGTCTGGGTCAAATGGTATTTCTAATTCTAACTTTTAAAAGAATTGCCATACTACTTTCCACAGTGGTTGTACCATTTTACAGTCCCAATAGCAGTGTATGAGAGTCCTACTCTCTCCACA
>NW_006922564.1:357390-359258 GCF_000298275.1 Orycteropus afer afer
TTTATTCTGTTGATTTTGTGCTTTTTCTTCTTTTTGGATATGTACATTATTAGTATAAATTGGCCTCTGATCATTGTTTTGTTGTGTCCCAAAAATTTTGGTATGTTGTGTTTTCATTCTCATTTGATTCAAGGATTTTTTGAATTTCAGTTTTTATTTCTTCTCTTACCCATTCTTTCTCAAGGAAGGTTTTATTCAGGTTCCATGTGTTTACTCTTTTTCTATTGATCTTCCTATTGTTGATTTCTAATTTGATAGCATTATGATCTGAGAAGATGCTTTGCAGTATTTCAATGTCTTTAAATTTAAGGCTTGCGTTATGGCCTAACATATGATCTATCATGGGAAGTGTTCTGTATTCACTGGGAAAGAATGTATATTGTGCTGTTGTTGGGTGAAGTGCTCTGTAAATGTCTATAAGGTCAAGTTGGCGGATTGTGTTGTTTAGCTATTCTGCATCTTTGTTGTGTTTATTTCTAGGTTTTCTATCTTTCATTGAATATGTTGTATTAAAGTCTCCTACTATGACTGTAGAGTCATCTATTTGTCTTTTCAATTCTTTTAAAATTTGATTTATGTATTTTGGGGTTCTTTTAGTAGGTCCATAGATATTTATTATGGTTACATATTCTTGTTGAATTGTTCCTTTAATCATTATATAAGATCTTTCCTTGTCTCGTGTAGTGGTTTTTGTCTTAAAGTCAATTTGATCAGAAATTAAAATTGACTCTTCTGCCTTTTTACAGTTGCCATTTGCTTGATATATCTTTTTCTAGCCTTTGATTTTTAGTCTTTTTTTTGTCTCTGCTTCTGAGGTGTGTCTCTTATAGACAGCATATTAATGTGTATGTCTTCTTATCCAGTCTGCAATTCTCCATCTCTTGAGTGGTGCATTTAATCCATTAAAATTCAGTGTAAATATAGACAAGTATGAATTGTTTGCTGTCATTTTGTTATGTGTTTTTTCTGTGCTGAGATCATTATGTTTATGATTCATGTCATCATTTCCTTTGTTTCTGTTGTTTTAGTATGTTCTGAATATTTGTACATGTCCTCTTTTTTATTGTGATATGAAGGTTGATCATTTTTCTTTGAGGTAACTCTGTGATTTATAATTTTCTCTCCAAGATTAGAAAAGTCCATTTTATCTTGCAATTCTCCTGACCTCTTCAACATTTAGAAGTTCTGTAACTACACATTATTTTCCCTCTTTTTGGTTTGTAGTTGTCCTCACTTGCTAATTAATATCTTTGGTTCGCCGTATACAATCATGTAAGCTTATTTTTTGGGATATGTCCATGGCTGTGGTTTCTGGGATATGTCCTCTTGTTTATTAATGGTCAGTTGTTATTTGCTATTTTTGGTTCTCTGTTCAAAAGACTCCCTTTAGTATCTCTTGTAATGTGTGTCCAGTTTTAATAAATTCCCTTAGTTTCTGCTTATATGGAAATCTCCTAATTTCACCATCATATTTGAGGGCCAATTTTGCCAGGTATATAATTCTCAGTTGGAAATTTTTCTCTTTCAGGGTTTTATATATACCATACCACTGCTTTCTTGCTTGCATGGGTTCTGCTGAGAAATCAGATCTTATTCTTACTGGTTGTCCTTTGTAAGTAATGTTTTGTTTTTCCTGCACTGCTTTCAGGATTCTGTCTTTGTCTTTGGTTTTGATGAGTTTGATGATGATATGTCTTGGTGATTTTCTTTTGGGGTCTATTCTGATTGGGGTTCTTTGGACTTCTTGAATGGATATATTCTCATATTTCATCATATAAGGGAAGTTCTCTTTCAACAAATCTTAGACAATTTTCTCAGTGGTTTTATTTTTCTCTTCTTGTTCTGCAATTCCAATGACACTTAGATTA
>NW_006922564.1:359358-360802 GCF_000298275.1 Orycteropus afer afer
TACTTCCGTAGTGATACTGCCTCGGAAACCCAAGGAGGGGTCGCTATGAGTCGGGGCCGACTCGACGGCACATAACAACAACAACAACAAACTGTAAAAGAATAAATCTCTATTTGTTAAAGCCATCTACTTGTGGTAGTTCTGTTATTGCAGCACTAGATAGATAACTAAGACATCAGCTTAATCAGCAGACTGTCCACAGGTAAATTCTGGCATTCCTAATTAAGCCAGGCAAGAATAGAATAGAACCAAGAAAAATCTGTTTTCCTGTGTTGACTTTTGTAAGTCTCTGTTATTGATGTTTAACCCAAGAGTTAGAAAGTCAGTCTTGGACAGTCTCAATCCTATGTGGCATCTCTTCATTCTTTCATTACCTGTTACTTTCCATGAGAAGATTTTCATAAACCTTACCAATTGCCTAGGAAGTATTTCCTAAAACTGGCCACTCATCAGAAATAGGTGAAAAAATAATTTCAAAGAATAGATTTTTAGAACTCACCCAAAATCTAGAATTACTAGGAATAAAGCTTTTTTTGGATCTTTTTCTGAATGATCCCTTTCCAAAGAAGTATTCAGGTATTTGTCTTCAATCTCATTAATTCTGTTTTCCATTGCATCAGTCCTACTCCTTTACCCTTCCTGTGTGTTATCTATTTCTGACATTTTAGAATTAATCTTCTGGATTTCTATCTGTAGATTTAGAATCATTTCTAATTTTTCACTTATTTTGTCACTTTGTTCTTGTATTTTCTTCCAAAATTCTTCTAAGGTTTTTTGTGTGCTTTCCTTGGTCTGTCTCTCAATCCTTTAAAGACACCTAAAGATAATTCTTTGGAATTCCTTGTCAGAGAGTTCCAATGCTGTTTCTTCCTCAGGGATGTGTTCTGGATCTGTATCCTGGTCCATTGTTTTTACCACTTTATCTTGCTTCTTTTTGTGGACTGGGACCGCCTGTTGTATTTGAGATATTTTGGCATTGTATTTAGATCTGTGTTAACTGTTTGTGAAGAGCATTCAAGGGTGAGTCAGGCTCTTCTTGATGGTTGTTCATACTTGGCCTATGGGTGGAGAAGGAAGTGTTGGCTCTCACTCAGTAAGTGAAGCTGCAGGAGGTGCCATTGTAATTTTTTCATATGTGCACTGTTGTTGTCTTTCACTCAGTTGGACAAAAATAATATTTGAATAACCATCAAAAAAATAAAAGCAAATGGACCAGAAATGTACCAAGTAATCACAGAACATTAAACAAAATGAGAACAAAGGGAAAAATAAGAAGAAGGAAAAAAATATTCTTGCAATATCTGGGGAGAGGGGAACAAGGGAAAAATGGTAGAGAAGGAGAATAATGAAGACAAAATGAGAAAAATATAAAAAGAGAAACAAGGAGCTGGGTTAAGCATGAGAAAGAAAAAAAAAATCTTGCAACCATTAATGGGGAAAAGCA
>NW_006922564.1:360902-363303 GCF_000298275.1 Orycteropus afer afer
AGAAAAAAGACAAAAGAAAAAAAAATTTGCCATGGTGCAGAGCAGGGCACTCAGGCTCTGTCTGAGTACACAGTCTGGGATGGAATTCCTGCCATCTTAGGAAGTGGGTGGGACTGAGGGATGGCCACACCTCTGTTCACCAAGAGGGCATGGGGTATAAGAGTAAGAGGGGGAATGTCGCACCTTTCCAGTCATCTGATTCCAGAATGTCATTGGGGTTCCCAACAAGTGGAACCTGTTCTTAAGTCCCTGTAATCTGGGAGAATGCTGTCACTTTAAGTATCCAAAATGGTCAAGCTGCTTGTAAACATTCAAAATAGATGTACCCTCTAGACAGACAAAAGTCTATAGCTCAGACTGCCTTTCTCTTTGCTGTTTACCCTTTTATTTCCCAGCCACCGGAGCAGTCCTCCATGCAGTCCCTGGCTAGCAGGGCCAATTTTTATGTTAATTCTTAGGACCTACCACCACATGGCCTTATCCAAGCTGTCTGTGCCATCAGGATCACTGCCAGACAGCAGCTCTATATGTCTCCTTTTTTGGTGTTGTCATGCAAATTCTTCATCTAGTTGGAGTTTAGTCCACTTCTATTTCCTTCCCTTCAAGGTTCAGGGGTGCAGGATTATCATCTGTATCTGTGTTAATTGGTTCCCCTTTTCTTGGTTGAGGAGGGTCTGTGCAGTCTTTCTGTCTATTCCGCCATCTTACCGGAACTCCCAAATAAAATTGTTTGCAATTCTTTATCAAGGAGTTCCAATGTTGCTTCTTCCTTAGGGATGTGTTCTGTATTTGCATTCTGGCCCCTTATATCTACTGCTCTATCTTGCTTTTTTGTGTGGATTGTCATAGGGTGGTGTCTCTGAGACATTGTTACTTTTTTTGTTTATATTTAATTGGTGATTGTTTGTTGGAGTGATTTGTATAAGATTTTTCTTTTCTGTGGATGTATCTGAGTAAACAGGGTACTGTGCTTCTCTATTCACTAGTTGACAGCACTTGTTTGCTTACCATCTGTCTCCTGCTGGTTGTGAAAGAGATGGAGAATGGGTATACAGATCTTTGGTAGCCGTTTGTGAAGACAAGTTAAGGGTGAGTCAGGCTGGTATTGCCTGTTGTGTATCATTGGCTAGTTGGTGCAGAAGATATTGGTTGCCCTAACTCAGTAGGTGGGGCTGCATGATGTGGGGGTATGGTTGATTCATATGGGCACAGTTGCTGTCTCCCATTGAATTAGACAAAAACAAGAATCAAAAACCTAATAAAGAAGTCAAAGCTAGGAGAAAAACAATCACCACATAAATATACAGGAACAATCACCAGAAGAAAGAAAAAAAAAATGAAAAGCAACAAATGAGATGAAATATTTAAGGAAATACTTTAAAAGCACAAAAAAAAATATAAGTAGAAAAAGAGAGAGAGAGAGAATTCCACAAAATCTGCAGAGGGAGGAATAAGGGAAAAGAACCAGAGTAAGAGAATAATGAGTGGGAAAATAAAAAAGAAAAACTGCAAAGAGAAATACAGGGGATGGGAAGAACCACAAGAAAAAAAAAGGAAACCAGGAAAAAGGAAGTGAAGAAAAGCCAGAGTAGAAGTTAGGAAGGGAAAAGGAAATAATAAAAATAAAAAGGAGGAAAAATAACAATAGCAAAAACAAAAAGAGAATAATTTAAAAACAGACAAAGAAAACAAAAAGTCTAGGGGGTGAGAGACAGGGCACCCAGGATCTTTCAGAGCACAGACTGGGATGGAATTTCTATTGGACCAGAATTTGGATGGAGGTGAGAAATGGCCTCACCTCTGTTTGCCAATAGAGTTTGGAGTATGAAAGTAACAAAGGGAATATTGTATCTTTCCCATTGTGAGCTTCGGTATGTCTGTGCTATCCTCTGCAAGCAGACTCTATTCTTAGGTCCATGGAATCTGAAGGAGAAAGCTCTTGCTTTAAATATGCAAAATGGCCATCACTTGTAAGCGTTCAAAATGGCTCCACCCTCTGAAAAGCCAAAAGCCCACAACTCAGTTCCTCTCTTTCTTTGTTATTTCCTTTTTTAGTCATCAACCACCAGTGCAGTCATCTATGCAGCCCTTGGCAAGCAGGGCTGATTGTTAGGTTAATTCTCAATTTTTATGTTAATCCCAAAATCATTTGGAAATGTTCAAAATGTCCATGCCTTCAAGATAGCTGAAAGTCCGCAGCTCCATTTGTCTTCTTATTCACTGTTTTCATTCAGGTTCCTCTACTGTTGTTGTTGTTGTTAAGTGCCGTTGAGTCGTTTCCGACTCATAGTGACCCCATACGCAGCAGAACGAAACACTGCCCGATCCCGCGCCAGCCCCACAATCCCTGCTATACTTGATCCCATCATCGCAGCCACCGTATCAATCCATCTCGTTGAAG
>NW_006922564.1:366708-367662 GCF_000298275.1 Orycteropus afer afer
TCATTGCAGATCAGTGAGTAAGCACCAGCCCGCCCATGCTTACCTTGCTCCCAGAGACCCGGTCCCTCTCCGGATGGTAGCAAGGGAGCCGTCTGAGCACTAGTGACTGGGTTTTACCCCTTTCTCCTGCTCTTCTGCGTTCTAATAGTTGGTGTTTAATACATTTCTGTATCCTTCCTTTCAAAGCTTAGGGTTCCAGGATTATCTTCTGTATCTGTGTCAATTTGTTTAACTTTTCTTTGTTGAAGAGGATCTGTATAGCTTATCTGCATATACCATCATCTTATTAGAAGTCCCCAATTCTAGTTATTTATTTATTTATTTATTTCCTAATGGAAGATATCTCATATTAACAACAATTGAAGACAGCTCTACTATTTTTATTTTTATTTTTTCCTGGTGCTTTATTTCTTCTGTATTATTTACACAGTCATTTAATCTTCTTGTAGATACTCTGATGGGCAAGATTTGACAACAATTCTGGATATAATTTGGAATGGGATGTATAAGTATGACTTTTTAGCCTTGGGGATGGAATGGATTTAAAATTGATTTAAATAGTGTACTTTACAAAACAAAAAGCAAACCTTGTAATGCAATTTTAGTGAAAGTTTGCAGAGCAAATTAGTTTTCCATTGAAGTGATCATACATATTTTGTTTTGTTACACAGATTGTAGTCACTGAAATGTAACAACAATGTAAAATATGCTCTAATGATCAATTTCAGAATCTTCTTGAGGGCAGGAAAGCTTAACAATACTCACCATTGGTCCTAGAAAGATAGAACAGAGGAGCAAGTATAGATGCTGGGTGAGTAGTCTTATCAGAGAAGCAGTTGGACTATTTTGTTTAATAGCTTAATCCCTTCCCCAAAATGGCATCAAAAGCCATCTGTTTGTGATTAAATCTGAAGTGCTCGGAGAACAATAACCTGAGAGTTAGAGGAATTGTTT
>NW_006922564.1:368377-369580 GCF_000298275.1 Orycteropus afer afer
TTGAACCACCAGCCTTCTGGTTAGCAGTCAAGTGCCTTAGCCACTATGCTACCAGAGCTCCCGTGCTATAGATAAGTCATGCCAATTTATTCTTTACTCTGATAGCACTCATTGTTCCAGTAGAAGTCCCTATAGTTTCACATTCACACTATTTTCCATAAATTAAGGGTATTTAACATTTAATGTACCAATTAAAATTAATAGAAGCAATTTTTAAAAAAATCACTTTCATGAATACTATATATACACTGACTCCACTAAATGATATGCCACTATTGAAACTTTTGTGGACACTTTATTCTGATGGTTTTTAGCAGTAGCTGGATCCTTCCAAAGAGCTCACCATCTCAAATCTCATCATTACCTTGTGAATGCTAGCAAATATTACAAACTGTTGCTTACAAAAGCAATGAGCCTTAGATATCTGATTCACTTCTTAAAGTACTGGTAGAAACTGCCATGAATCATCTGGGAGAAGTGAATTTTTGAGATTTATTTTAATGCTCGTATCAAAGCAAACAACCAAAGTCACTGCTGTTGAGTCAGATCCAATTCATAGTGACCCCTCCTTGGATTTATGAGGTGGTATCACTACAGAAGTAGATTGCCCAACCTTCCTTCTGAGGAGGGGCTGGTGGGTTTGAATTGCCAGCCTTCTGGTTAGCAGCCAAATGCCTTACACACTACACTACCAGAGCTCCCATTGACAGTTGTATTTGTCCTTGTACTTTCTTTCTTGCATTTAAATTAGGTCATTATGTTTTATTATAGATGAAAAGTTGATTAACATCAAATAATGGAATTTTGAATTTAGTTATTGAATTCCTTATCAAGTGAATAAACCACTTTATTTAACATTTTAATCTACTGATTATTCTATTCTAAAGCCTCTTATTACCACACTTAAACAGTCCTTTTTTATATAACACAAATTAATTTACAAATCTACCTCATGTTATTTTTAATTAATTATTTATTTATTTTTATTATGATTTGGGTGAAAATTTACAGAGCAAATTCATTTTCCATACAACAATGCACATACACTTTGTCTCATGGCATTGATTACAATTTACCCAATGCAACAGCTCCCCTCCCACTGCCTCCCAATAGTTACCTCTTCCCTGTGTCCATCCCTCCATGCACTCCTGTCCCCTGAGCTGTCTCCCTGTGCATAAGCAGCCCTTCTTTCTCCCATGATTG
>NW_006922564.1:374126-374888 GCF_000298275.1 Orycteropus afer afer
TGTTACTTTCTGACCTGTTGAACTTTGCTATTATTGCTGGGGTGAGATGATATCTCATTGTTGTTTTGATTTACATCTCTCTAATGATTAATGATCATGAGCAATTTCTCATGTGTTTGTTGCTGCCTGTGTATCTTCTTTGGTGAAGTGTCTTTTCAAGTCTTTTGCCCATTTGTGAACTGTGTTATTTCCCTTTTTAGTGTTGAGGTGTTGACATTTTCTGTAGATTTTGGAGAGAAGTCCTTTATCACATATGTCATAGGCAAATATTTTCACACAATCTGTAGGTTCTCTTTTTATCCTTTTGACAAAGTCTTTCCATCCACATAAAAATTTAATTTTTAAAAGGCCCCAGTCATCTAGCTTCTCTTCTATCTTCTGCAAATTCTGGGTTATGCTTGATAGTCTATTTATGCCATAAATTGGGGCTCCCAGATTTGCCCCTATTTTATCTTTGATGAATTTTATAGTTTTGGGTTTTACATTTAAGTCTTTGATCCAGATTGAGTTTGTTTTTGTGTACGTGGTGAGGTATGGGTCTTGTTTCATTTTTCTACAGGTGGATATCCAGTTTTGCCAGCACCAGTTTTTAAAGAGGCTGTATCTTCCCCATTTAGTGGGTTTTGGACCTTTTTCAAAGATCAATTTTCCATAGATCGATGGGTCTATGTCTGGACTTTGAAGCTGTTCCATTGGTCTATCTGTCTATCATTGTACCAATATCATGCTATTTTGACTGCTGTGGCTGTATAGTAGTTCTTA
>NW_006922564.1:375651-376872 GCF_000298275.1 Orycteropus afer afer
TTTTCCATTGACTTTAATCACAGGGCATGGTAGTACTAAGAGATGTCCTAAAGAATCTCCTTTATTCCAGACATATTCTTCTTTACCTCTCTTATGCAATGTCAATCCAATTTCCCCTTGGAATTTGAGATCTATCACACCTGATAGTACAGTAATTCCCTTCATTGTCTGTTGATCCAGAGGCATGAGGAAGCCAAAATGACTGGGTGGCATACTTAATTTCCAGTTCAATGCAATCAGTATTGTGTCACCAGATGGGAGTGTTCTTCCCTTTGGAATTAAGATCTCCAGACTTGCAGAGCATAGGGTAGCAGGGAAAGGAAGCAAATATTTTTTGAGTGGGTCACTAGGGGTAATAGTGAGTGGTAGGTACCATTCCCGTTTCCGCCCCTTGGTTCCTGGATCTATGAATCCTGGCTATTGGAGAAACAGAACCATATATTGGGCACGGATTTAGACCATATACAGCCTCCTGGAGAACATTGCCCCAACCCTTCAAAGTATTTCCACCTAGCTGGCATGGTAATTGTGTTTTCAGTAGGCCATTCCATTGTTTTATCAAGCCAGCCGCTTCTGGATGATGGGGAACATGGTAAGATCAGTGAATTCCACAAGCATAGGCCTATTACTGCACTTCATTTGCTATGAAGTGAGTCCTTTAATCTGAAGCAATGCTGTGTGGGATACCGTGATGGTGGATAAGGAATTCTGTAAGTCCACAGATGGTAGTTTTGGCAGAAGCATTGCATGCAGGGAAGGCAAATCCATATGTAGAATAAGTATCTATTTCAGAGAGAACAAAATGATGTCCTTTCCATGATGGAAGTGGTCCAATGTAATCCACCTTCCACCACTTTGCTGGCTGATCACCCCAAGGAATTGTTCCTTATCACAGACTCACTATTGGTCTCTGTTGCTGGCAGATTGGGCATTCAGTAGTGGTGGTAGCAAATCACCTTGGTAAGTGGGAATCCATGTTGCTGAGCCCATGCATAACCTCCATCCTTGCCACCATGACCACTTTGTTCATGAGCCCATTGAGCAATGACTGGAGTAGCTGGGGAAAAAAGATGACTGGTTTCCACTAAATGTGTCATCCTATCCACCTGATTATTAAAGAAGACCTCTGCCAAGATCACATTTTGGTGAGCATTCACATGCGATACAAATATATTTAATCCTTTGGCCCATTCAGAGAGATCTATCCACATACCTCTTCCC
>NW_006922564.1:382177-385486 GCF_000298275.1 Orycteropus afer afer
CTCTTTTGGTCATTTTGTAAGAAGGGACCATTCCCTGGAGAAAGATGTCATGCTTGGTAGGGTGGAGGGTCGATGAAAGAGGGGGAGGCCTTCAACAAGATGGATTGATACAGTGGCTGCAATGATGAGCTCAAGTATAACAGGGATTGCGGGGCTGGCGCGGGATCGGGCAGTGTTTCGTTCTGCTGTGCATGGGGTTGCTATGAGGCGGAGACTACTCGACGACACTTAACAACAACAAGAACAACGTGAGGCCATAGGTGCAAACTTGGAAAGGGAAGATAATGTGACTGGAGTGGAGACCATAGGCATTTCGGTGACTTCCTCATGCAACTTACTTGTGCCTTCAGGCCCTGCTCGAGCCCAATCTCTGATATACCTCTTCCATTTAATGATGGAGTGCTGCTGTGCACTTCCAACTTTATGATTCTATGGATCAGACAACACAGTTCATGATGAGCAGCTCAGGCCTCATGGTCACTTGGCGGCACATGGTTAGGCATTCAGTCTCTACTAAAGCCCAGTAACAAGCTAAAAACTGTTTCTCAAAGGGAGAGTATTTACCTGCAGAGGACGGCACGGCTTTGTTCCAAAATCCCAAGGGTCTGTGTTGCAATTCACCAATAGGGACCTGCCAAAGACCCAAACAGCATCTCTATCTACTACAGACACTTTAAGTACCAGATCATATGGCCCAATTGACAGAGCAGCCTTCATGACAGCCTGAACTTGTTACAGAGCTTTCTCTGTTCTGGGCACCACACAAAACTAGCAACTTTCTGAGTCACTTGATAAATAGACTAAAGCAACACACCCAAATGAGGAATATGTTGCCTCCAAAATCTAAAGAGACCCAATAAATGTTGTGCCTCCTTTTTATTTGTGGGGGAAGCCAGATACAATAACTTATACTTCACTTTAGTAGGAATATTTTGACATACCTCACACCATTGGACCCCTAGAAATTTCACTGAGGTGGAAGGTGCCTGAATTTTTGTTTGTTTAATTTCCCAGCCCCTAGCACACATATGTCTCACCAATAAGTCTAGAGTCATTGATACTTCTTCCTTACTAGGTTCAATCAGCATAATTTCATCACTATAAGGGACCAGTGTGATGTCTTGTGCAAGAGAAAGGTGATCGAGTTCTCTAAGGACTAAATTATGACATAGTGGTGAGAGTTGATATACCCCTGAGAAAGCACAGTGAAAGTGAACTACTGGCCTTGCCAGCTGAAGGCAACAGCTTTTGATGGTCCTTTGATACTGGTATTAAGAAAAAGATCAATAGCTGATACCAAGCTAGTTCAATACCTGCATATCCTGTACCAGGAAGTGTACTGGTTTGCTCAAGCAATGAAACTATATCAAGAACAGCACCTGCAATTGGAATCATACCTGATAATGCTTATAATAATCTACTGTCATTCCCAAGGTCCATCTGTTTTTTGTACAGGCCAAATAGGCGAATTAAATGAGAATGTGGTGGGAATCACCATCCCTGCATCCTTCATGTCCTTGATGGTGGCAGTAATCTCTGCAACCCTGCCACGGATGCGATATTGCTTTTGATGTACTATTTTTGTAGGTTGAGGCAGTTCTAATGTCTTCCACTTGGTTTTCCCTACCAAAATAGCCCTTACTCCACATGTCAGGGACCCAATGTGGAAATTCTGCTAATTGCTCAGTATATCTATTCCTATTTTGCATTCTGGAACTAGGGAAATCACTACAGGATGAGTTCATGAACCCACTGTGACAAGCACCGTAGCTTAGACTCCATCAATAACTTGACCTCCATATGGCCTCACTTTGACTGGTGGGCCACAATGATGCTTTGAGTTTCCTGGAATTAGTGTCAATTCAGAGCCAGTGTCCAGTAATCCCTGAAAATTCTGTTTATTTTCTTTTCCCCGATGAACAGTGACTCTCATAAAAGGCCTCAGATCCCTTTGGGAAGGCTGGGAGAAACATTGACATTACAGATTTTTGTCAATGTGGTGGGGTCCTTCCTAAAAATGGACCTGGCCTCCCTTTCATTCCAGGAGTTGTGGGTCTGTAAACTGACTCAAGACTGGGAATTGATTGAGAGGCCGTGACTCTGTATTCTGACGATTCAATCTAGGTTGCCATTCATGTGACCTAAAATACTTCTGTCTATACGGATCAAGTAAATATTTAGTAGGCTTGCCATGCATTTCACTACTAGGAACACCATGAGCAAGTAGCCAGATTATTCTGATTACAGTTTTGACTCTGCTGTTCATTATTGTAACCATGCCCGCCATGCCATTGTGGATTAACTGCTGCCACTTGGCCCTTATCACCACGGGATCCAATCAGCCCCATATTAGTTAAGTATCTTAATTCAATTAGAGCGGGTCCCACTGTCAAATCAGATTTACATAAAATAGCAATCACAGCAGTCTTCAAGGATGATGGAGCTCCCTTCACAAATTTATTCCTCACTGTACTGGTGAAAGATGTGTCTTCTGGACTCTCCACTGGCTCTAGGGGTCTAATGTGATAAATCCAGTCTAACAGGCCAATTTCCCTAAGCCTCTGGATACCTTCTTCCACATTATACTAAGGCAGGTCTGGTGTTTCAAGTTGACTTAAGGTTGTTGTTGTTGTTTGCCGTAGGCCACCGCATAATCCATGCCTCAGTAAGCCAACCAAATATATTATTAGATCCTTTCCTAACCTCTCGAGCTTAAACATGGAATGAAGAATCCGTACTTAGTGGGCCTCAATCAATAAACTCAGACTGATCCAATGTTACATTCCTTGCACCATTATCCCACACCCTCAGTAGCCATCCCTATACATATTCTCCAGGTTTCTGTCTGTACATGTTAGCAAAATCAAGTAGGTCTTTTCAGGTATAATATACTACCTTCTCAGCCACACTTTCTATTTCACCTTCTGGGACTCCCTTGGACTTAACTTTAGTTACAGGTCTAGCAGCAACACTGGCTGGTTGGGGCAGTTCCTGAGAACACTCAGAAATGTCTTCCATGGCCTCTGCCTCAGGCAGTGACCCAGCAGGAACAATCAGGTTAATCCCATCAAACTGAGGTGGAGGGGATTATGGTTTTACCATAATCCCTTCAGAAGGGAGGGATTCAACAGAATTTACAGACTCTGTAACCTGATCTTCCTGATTAACTGCCCATATGTCCCCATTCCAGGTTTCAGGATCCCATGTTTTCCCAATCAATGCCCTCACTTTAACTTCAGACACCATTCTGGTTTGACAATTTAATTGGCATTGTAATTCAGCAACCTGTACAATAAGACTCTGGATTTG
>NW_006922564.1:386037-386579 GCF_000298275.1 Orycteropus afer afer
GAGGCCATCCACTTCTCAAATAATTGGCCAGGGAAAACCTTATGAATAGCAAAGAAACACTGTTTGATACATTACCGTGCAACTTTATGAATAGTACGGTGAGGTTAAAAGGCTCTCAAAAAAGGACTGGGAAAGAGCTGCATTATCTGAGTAAACCCAGCCTTACTTCTATTGAAAAGGTAAAGCTTTCGAGAATGCCATATTTTGAGGTGGCAGCACTCAAATTGAAGAGAAACAGCTGCAGACATCCATTAATCATCGGAACATGGAATGTGTGAAGTATGAATCTACGAAAATTGGAAGTTGTCAAAAATGAATGGAATGTGTAAAGATAGATATCCTCAGCATTAGTGACAAGAAATGTACTGGTTTTGGCAAGTTTGAATCAGACAACCATGTGATCTACTATGCCAGGAACGACAGTATAAAGAGGAATGGTGTGGCATTCATCATCACAAAGGATGTTTTAAGATCGGTCCTGAAGTACAGTGTTGGCAGGGATAGGATAATATCCATATGCCTACAAGGAAGACCCGTTAATA
>NW_006922564.1:386922-387954 GCF_000298275.1 Orycteropus afer afer
AAGTCAATTAAAATAAGTCCAAGAGAGCCAAAATATGATCTTGAATATATCCCTCCTGAATTTAGAGATCATCTAAAGAATAGATTTGATGCATTGAACACCAACTACCAAAAACCGAAGAATTGTGGGAGGGTATCAAGAACATTATCCATGAAGATAGCAAGAGAGCAATAAAAAGACAAGAAAGGAAGAGAAGACCAAAATGGATGACAGAAGAGACTCTGAAAATTGCCTTTGAGGGGAGAGAAGCTAAATCCAATGGAGGAAATGACAAGATAAGAGAGCTGAACAGAAAATTTCAAAGAGCTGCTAGAGCAGACAAAACCAATTGCTATAATGAAATATGCAATGATCTGGAGTTTGAAAAGCAAAAGGGAAGAACATGCTCAGCATCTGTCAAGATGAAATAATTGAAGAAAAAAATTAAGCCTTGAGTTGCAATTGAGAGATTCTATGGGCAAAATATTGAATGATGCAGGAAACATCAAGAGAAGATGGCAGGAATACACAGAATCACTGTACAAAAGGAACTGGTTGATCTTCATCCATTTCAGGAAGTGGCATATGATGTAGACCCAATGGTACTGAAGGAGGAAGTCAAAGCTGCAATGAAAGAATTGGCGAAGAACAAGGCTCCAGGAATTGACGGAATACCAATTGAGATATTTCAATAAACGGAAGGCCCATTGGAGGCACTCACTCAGTTATGCCAAGAGATTTGGAAGACAGCTACCTGGCCAACTGACTGGACGAGATCCATATTTGTACCCATTCCAAAGAAAGTTGATCCCACAGACTGTGGACTTTATACAACAGTATCATTAATATCACATGCAAGTAAGATCTTACTGAAGATAATTCAAAAACGGTTTCAGCAGTATATTGACAGAAAACGTTCAGAGGTGCAAGCTGGATTCAGAAGAGGACGTGTTACAAGGGATATCATAGCTGTTGTCAGATGGATCTTGGCTCAAGGCAAAGAATACCAGAAAGGTGTGTACTTATGTTTTATTAAGTATGCAAAGGCATTTG
>NW_006922564.1:393376-394011 GCF_000298275.1 Orycteropus afer afer
TTATCAAATGCCTTTTCTGCATCAATTGATATGATCATGTGGTTCTTCTCCTTTGTTTTATTTACGTGGTGGATGACGTTGATTGTTTTTCTAAGTTGAACCATCCTTGCATACTTGATATGAAGCCCACTTGGTTATATTGAATGATTTTCTTGATTTGTTGTTGGAGGTTATTAGCTAGGATATTGTTGAAGATTTTTTGCATCTATATTCATGAGAGATATTAGTCTGTAGTTTTACTTTTGAGTGATGTCTTTGCCTGGTTTTCGTATCAAGGTTATGCATGCTTCGTAAAATGAGTTAGGGAGGATTGTAGCCATTTCTATATTTGGAATAGTTTGAGTAGGATTGGTGTCAGTTTTTCTCTGAATGTTTGGTAGAATTCTCAGGTGAAAACATCTGAGCCAGTATATTTTTTGTTGTTTTGGTAATTTTTTGATGACCTGTACATTTTTTTCTTTTGTTATGGATTTGTTCAACTTTTCCACATCAGTCTGTGTTAGTTTATCTAAGTGGTGTTTTCTTGAAATCTGTCTATTTTTCCTTATTTTCAAATTTGTTGGACTACAGTTCTTCATAGTATCCTGATATTATCCTTTCTATGTCAGTTGTTTCTGTTGTGATTTCACCAATTT
>NW_006922564.1:397923-399404 GCF_000298275.1 Orycteropus afer afer
ATGTGTTATCTAATTCTAACAGTTTAGTATTAATCTTCTGGATTTCTATCTGTAGATTTAGAATCATTTCTAATTTTTAATTTATTTTGTCATTTTGTTCTTGTATTTTTTTTCCCAAAATTCTTCTAGGGTTTTGTTTGTCTGGGTTTTCCTTGGTCTGTCTCTCAATCCTTTGAAGATACCTAAGTATAATTCTTTTGGATTCCTTATCAGAGAGTTCCAATGCTGCTTTTTCCTCAGGGATGTGTTCTGGATCTGTATCCTGTTCTGTTGTTTCTACCAGTTTATCTTGCTTCTTTGTGTGGACTCTGACTGTCTGTTGCCTCTGAGACATCATGGTGTTATTGTATTTAGATCTGTTCTAACTCCTTGTGAAGAGCATCCGAGGGTGAGTCAGGCTCTTCTTGGTGGTTGTTTATCTTTGGCGTATTGGTGGAGAAGGACTTAGCGGCTCTCACTCAGTAAGTGAAGCTGCAGGAGGTGTGATTGTAGTTGTGTTTTATGGGGACTGTTGCTGTCTTCCACTGAGTTATACAAAAATAACAATTGTATAACCATCAAAAAAGTGAAAGCAAATGGACAAAAAATACTCCATGTAATCACACAGGAAAAGTAATCAAAAAATAAAAAAAGGAAAAAAAAAATGCAGTATCTGGGGAGAGGGCATTAAGAGAAAAATGGTAGAGAAGGAGAATAATGAAGACAAATAGTGGGAAAAACACATAAAGAAAAATAATGTATGGAGATAACCACGAGAAAGAAAAAAAGTTTCATCCAGCACCATGAGAAAGAAAAAAAGCTGAAAACTAGAACCTGGGAGGGAAGGAATAAAGAATAATAGTAAAAAGGACAAAAGCAGTAATAATAATAGTAGTAGTTTTGAAACAGACATATACAAACAAACTGAAAAACAGAAAACAGAAAAAAAATATATTGGTGTAGGGTTGAGCAGGGCACTCAGGCTCCGTCTGAGCATATAGACAGGGATTGAATTCCTGCCATCCCAGAAGGTGGGTGGGAGTGACCGATGGCTGCACCTCTATTCACCAAGAGGGTGTGGGTTATAAGAGTAACAAGGGCAAGGTCGCACCTTTCCAGTCTTCTGCATCTGGAATGTCCTTGTGGTTCTCCGCAAGTGGATCTTGTTCTTAAGTCCCTGGAGTCTGGGAGAATGCTGTCACTTTATATATCCAAAATGGTCAAACTGCTTGTAAACATTCAAAATGGCTGTGCCCTCCAGACAGGTAAAAGTCCACAGCTCAACCTACCTTCCTCTTCGCTGCTTCCCCTTTTATTCCCCAGACCACCAGAGCAGTCCTCTGTTCAGTCCCTGGCTAGCAGGGCTGAATTTTAGGTTAATTCTTAGGTCCTACCACCACTCAGCAATATCCAAGCTGTCTGTGCCATCAGGATCGCTGTCAGACCACAGCTCTGTATGTCTCCTTTTTTGGTGTTTTCATGCAAAATCTTCTGCTAGTTGG
>NW_006922564.1:400422-402625 GCF_000298275.1 Orycteropus afer afer
TCTATGATTTAGGTCCAAAGGAATTCTCAGAAGTTTGGATTATACATGTCCTCTCTGTAAGTCACATAAGGTGAGTCTCATGATTGTTTTGAGACCAGATGTACCCAATTTAATAATTACTTTGCAACTTAAAAAAACATCTTTAGAATCTTAGATAATCTCCTACCAATCAGATGTACTATCACCAAATTTTGTAACTGTTACCTAAATGTCAACAAGTCACATTTTTTTTTTTTTACTGAATTTCCTTGTATTCTCTTATATAAACTTTCTGAACTGTCTCCGCCTTGGATCACTTAGTTCAGAATCCTGTCAACTTTGTTATTCCTAATTTGCAAATTTCTTTACCCCTCAATAAAACCTATTTACTTTTAATTTCAAGCAGACACTGCCAGCTTTGCTCAAAAAGTATCACTATTATTGAATCCAAAGCACATTTAATCTTTCACATTTTGTCTTCATATTATCTCTGTATCATCCCATGTCAAATTGAACATTTTTCCATTTCTTCTTTAATGTTTCACAGAAGCTATGCTATGTAATATTTTTGCTTATGATTTTAGTCTCTTTTTCTGAGAATTTTAAAGTTAAATATCCATGAACATATATACTATTGTTTTGCTACAGTGTGTTAAAATCAGGGCTTTTTAAAATGAATAATTATGGGATCATTTAGGGCATTTTACTGTGAAGTCACTTTTAGTTTATTTAAAAATTAGAAGAGAACAAAAACTGGCAGATGATGGCATCTTGATTCTGCATTTGCTCCCCACTTCCAAAAACAATAATAAAATCAACCAAGATAACAAATAAAAGTGCAAATGTGCTATGCCTTCAATAATACTAAGAGGGAGAGAACATTTCAACCTTCAAATTATTTCTAAAAATATTGCAAGAAACCTTCTGTCACCCCTTCACTGGTTTCCATGAAAGCTTGTGGTCATACAGCAGAGGGTTGACAACCTGGAAAAAAATAAAAAAAGAAAAACAAGGGAGAGTAGAGGATATAGACAAAGTTAATCACCCCCAGAAAGAGGAAACAAACTAGAGAATGCAAAAATCCTGAGCACAAATCATGACATGCATCTTTTAGTCCTAGCTGTGGAGATGACACTTAAAACTGTGTGGGACTGGAAATGCAAACTTCATGGTAGCAGTGTAGCCTGAGGTATGCCAAATGTACAGAAAAGGGGTAGTACTCTTTGAGAAGAAAGAGAGAAATAAAAACAGTAATAATAAGGAAGATAGTAAGGGTTCTGCAAAAAGTAAAGGGAAATAAGACAGGACAGATATTTTTCCTTCCCCAACCAACAGCAAAAACATCCATAAATTAAATACCACGGTGGAAGGCAGAAGTAATAGAAGTCATCCTGGAAATGTGTCCACAAACTGACAAGGAGATGGAAAAATCAGAAAATATCAATAAAACAGTATGGTAAATGACTACAAAATATGAAGAAATGCTTTTCAACTCCTGAAAATTCTCCACTTAGAATTTATCAGAGAGATGAAGGAAAATAAACACAACAGTCCAAACTGAATTAAATGTCATGACACAAGAATATGACAATACAAAAATAACTTTAAGTCAGAAATAGGAAATGTTATAACAGAAATTGGCAAAAAACAAAACAGTTCAAAGGAAAACAAGAATTACTTGAACTCAGAAAAGAAATTATATCTGAAATAAAGGTTAAATTGCAATGTTCCCAAGAGAATAATTTCATATCAGTACATAATAAAATACATTAAAGAAAAGCAGAAAAATTACTAAAATTATAAAACTAAGATAAAGGGAAAATATCAAAGAAAAAGTGTTAAAATGCAAGATACTAAAGAAAGTTGAACACTTGTGTTATTAATGTTCTGAAAAAGAAAATCAAAACAATAGAAAAGAAGACATACACAAAACTGTAACCCAAGAAAGCTTTCTGGAAATAAAAGAACTATATCTTAGTTGATATAGCTTAGTAAAACTAAGAGTTTTTAAAGATTTAAAAAAAAAAAAATCCTCACAGTCTCCAGGCCAAAAGATGAGCGGAAAAAAGAAAAAAAGCTTATAAAGGATAACAGCGTTAGACTGAAATCAGATTTCTCACAAACAGTATTGAAAAATGCAAAACGAAGTATTATATTCAAGCAGTTTGAAAGAAATATGCAAACAAAGGGTATTATACCCAATCAAACTCTTCTTTAACTTTCT
>NW_006922564.1:403430-404788 GCF_000298275.1 Orycteropus afer afer
CGGAAACCCAATTAGGGGTTGCTATGAGTCGGGTCCAACTCAATGGCACATAACAACAACAACAACAACATGGCAGCTTGCAAGCTTTTAAGATCTCATTCCCTACTAGCCACAGTAGAAGGTGGAACAATGATTTGTGTAGTATGCTATGCCAGTTGAGCTTGATGTCCTCTACAACTATGGTGCTGAGCCCACAGGTTTAACTACTCGGTCCCTCTGGGTAGATAGATGGCTGTGACCAAGCAGTGACTACAACTTTGCCCCTTGCCAGCCCTATTACACACCTGGAATTCAGATCATACACATAATGTTATTGGACCACTGTCTGCCTTCCCTATACATGTTCTTGGGTGCACTCTCCACTTTATATAGATACCTAATATTTCAGCCTGTCCACCATCTATCCACCCATGTACTCATGTTTGCCTTCACTGACCACACCACGAATAGCCTAGATATCCATCATGCTGTATCCCAAGAAGATAGAGTCAGTTATTATCCTTAAAGCTCATTCACCCTACACCTGCATCATTGAAAGTACTTCCTACCACTGATTCCAAGAGCTTATCACTATTGTTTCTTCTGTCTGAGATGTATACATGCACACTAGGTTCCTGCCTTTCATCAGGATATATGTGTTCCCACAGATCATGCCACAGACCCCTGCTATCACTTCTGCTAGCTGACCATAGCCCCCAGAAGACCTTCCCTTATTTTTTTCTCTTTTTTGGTCCATTTTCCTTTTCTTTTACCAAATCTTTGTTCTTTTTTTATTTGTCTATTTTTTCCCTCTTCCTCTTCTCTTATCTTTATCCATCTTCCTTCTTATCCACCTTTCTTTCTTTCTTTTTTGTTCTTCTTCTAGTCTCCCTACCACATCTAATGGTAGACATACATTTATTCTGCACAAGTCAGTCATCCCTCATCAAACAAATGAACATGTCCACCGGTTCCTGGACCACTGGAACAAAAACAGAGGGTGGACAATACCTCTTACCCTACCTGCAACTCCTCTTCATGATGAACAGAGACCTGCATGCACATCTCACCAGTTACTCCTTCCATCTAGATATAAGTGAGGAGTACCCCAGTGTAGCAAAACAAGCAGCCAAAGAAACATGACAGTCCCACCTACATGGATAGATCAAGATAAAGCAAAACAGAATTACAGACTGAAACAGACTAATGCATAATCAACACATAAAAACAACAACCCCAAAATGTCTCAGAGAGAATAAATAGGTTCAATTCAAACAAAGAATCAGGACAAGATAGTGCAAGTAATTGGCCAAAATAAAGAAGTAAGAAAACTTCCTGAGAAATAAAAGGTAATAGAACTACATGATAATACATGATAA
>NW_006922564.1:404888-410306 GCF_000298275.1 Orycteropus afer afer
AAGGTTGGGCAATCCTACTTCCATAGTGATACTGCCTCGGAAACCCAAGGAGGGGTCGCTATGAGTCGGGGCTGACTCGACGGCAAACAACAACAACAACAACATATATATATATATAGCCTTCCAAGAACCCAAGGAAAGCATAAACAAAAGGAAGAAAAAGAGGCTCAATACACTAGAAGAGTTCAAGAAGAATACAAAAGCAAAATGACAAAATAAATAGACAATTAGAAATCATACCAAAACAGCAATTAGAAATCCAGAAGATTAACACGAAAATTACTGAGACAGATAACACAGTGGAAGGACAAGAGTAGAATTGAACTAGCTGAAGAACATACTAAGCAGTTAGAGGATAAATCACTTGACAGTAGTTTGTATGAGGAAAGATCAGAAAAAAAGAATGGGGGGGTGGGGTGGAGAAGGAAGCCTAAAGATCCTTTGGGACAATATGAAAACAAATAATATATGTGTGACTGGAATTCCAGATTAAGAGGAGGGAAATTGAAAAAAAAAAAAAAAAAATAGTGAGAAAAAAAATAGTGAAAGAATCTTGTGAGCAGCTCCTAGAAAACTAATTGTTACCTACTAAGGACACCCAAGAAGCTCTAGTGGTGTAGTGCCTAAGGTATTTGACTGGTAACCAGAAGGCTGGCAGTTCAAACCACTCCTTGGAAGGTAGGTTGGGCAATCTACTTCTGTAGTGATACCACCTCGGAAACCCACGGAGGGGTTGCTATGAGTCGGATCCAACTCCATGGCAGTGAGTTTGTTTTTCTTGAAGGGCACCTAATAAGACTAAGCTCTGGTTTCTCAAAAGAAACTAAGCAGGCAAGAAGACAATGAGGTAACATATATAAAATGTTGAAAGAAAAAAAAAATGCCAACCAAGAATTACATATAAAGCAAAAGTGTCCTTTAATTATGATTGTTGAAATTGGGAAATTTCCAGACAAAGGGAATTGTTAAAAAAAAAAAAAAACTTTACAAGAAATGCTAAAGGGGGTCCTTTGGACAGAAAACCAATAACAGAAGACAACAACCTAAGATGAAGACACATGAAAACATAACCCAAAAAAGAACCCAGAAAAGAAGAATTCACAAAATTAAAATAGGATTACAAGAATTAAAACAGCGATCCAGAGACATCAATCTGTAAACAACAAGAAATATGGAACAAAAAGGGAAATAAATGGTATAATTACAGAACTTACAAATGGAGAGGAAGTCAGGATGATATCAATATAGAGCAGATGGCTTCAAACTCGGGAAGATGAAATTTAATTACAGCATGACCACAAAGAAAACTAATAAGCATTCTAACCAAACAAGAAGAAAATCATAAAGACTCAGTAAACACAAAATCAATAACAACAAAGAAAATGAAAAGAAAATCTGATAGCAAAAGGAATTCAGCACAGAAAAATATTCAGAGCAAAGAAACCATCAACACCATGATAAAAACACAAATAAAAGGCAGCAATAAACTCATACTTATCATTAATTTCAATGAATGTGCATTTGCACCAGTCGAGAGAAAGAGGGGAAGAACAGATGAGAACACATAACCCACCAATATGCTGCCTAGAAAATACTTGCTTAGACACAAAGATAAAAATAAATCAAAAGTCAAAGGATGGAAAAGAATATATCAAGTTAATGGCAACCAAAAAGAACAGGAATGACAATATTAATTTCTGTTAAAATGGACTTCAAGGCAAAAACCAGCATTACTGACAAAGAAGGACATTAAATGATGATAAAATTGTCAATCCAGCAAGAGGATAGAATCATAATAATTATCGATATACCCAATGAAAGAGCATCAAAATGCATAAACAAATATGAACAGAATTGAATAGAGAAGTGGACAATTCCACAATAGTAGTAGGAGACTTTAACACACGACTCTTGATGAAGGACAGAGCAACGACAAAGAAATTCCATAAAGATATCACTCATTGCTGTTGAGTCAGATCCTACTCATAGCGACCCCTCCTTGGTTTTCCAAGGCAGTATCACTGAGGAGGTAGATTGTCCAATCTTCCTTCGGAGGAGTGACTGATGGGTTTGAAGAGCCAGCCTTCTGGTTAGCAATCAAGTGCCTTAGACACTACGTGACCAGAGCTCCCAGAACAGGGTGGTGGGTTTGAACCAGATCTCAACAACAAAATCAGCCAATTTCACTCCATAAACGTATACAGAACTCTTCACCTAATGAAAACACAAGACATTCTTTTCTAGTGCAAGAGATTTTTCTCCATATTAGACCACATTTTAGTCCACAAAGCATATCCCAGTAAACTTAAAAACATTGGAATATTACAAAGCACCTTCTCAGATCATAGTGCTAAAAAGTTAGAAATCAATAATAGGAAGATCAGGGGGAAAAAAATCAAATACATATAAACTGAATATAGCCCTGTTTAAAAACTACTGGGAAACAGAAGTAATAAAATGTAGGGTGAGGGATTCTAGAGGCAAAGAAGAATGAAAATACAACACACCACCAAAACGTTTAGGACACAGTAACAGCAGTACTCAGAAGTCAATTTATAGCAATAAATGCATACATTAAGAAAAAGAAAGGAAGAAAGAAATAGCCAAAATCAGTACCCCAAACCAGTAATGTCAACAATTAGAAAAAGAGCTACAAAAAAACCCTACATCCTCCAGAAGAAAAAAAAGTAATAAAGATTTGAAAGGAAATAAATGAATTGGAACAAAAAAGAAAAACAATAGAAAAAATCAACAAGACTAGAAGTAAGTTCTTAAAAATGATGAACAAAATTAACAAACCACTGGCAAATTTAACTATGGGAAAGAAGGAAAAGATGCAAATAACATGAATAAGGAAAGAAATGGAACCAAATAAAATAAAAAAAGAATAATAACAGAATACTATGAAAATCTGTACTCCATCAAATTTGACAACCTATTAGAAATGGACAAATTTCTAGAAACACATGACCTATTTAAACTGACACAGACTGATGTCAAAAATTTGAACAGGTTCATAAAAAAAGAAGAAATTGAACAGGTCTTTAAAATAAATCCCAACCCAAAAAAGTCCAGGCCCAGACAGCTACAGTATAAAGATCTACCAAACATTCAGAGAAGAGCTGACACTAATCCTACTCAAGCTTTTCCAAAATATAGAAAAAGATGGAATCAGCCAAGTTCATTTTACGAAGCAAGCATAACCCTGATACCAAACTCAGGCAAAGATACCATTAAGAAGGAAAATTAGAGACCAATATCCCTCATGAATATAGGCACAAAAAATTACAACAAATTCCTAGCCAGTACAATCCAACATTATATTAAAAAATTAACACATCAAGACCATGTCAGAGTCATATCAGGTATGCAGGGATGGTTCAACACTAGAAAAAACAGTCAACATAATCCGTCACATAAATAAAACAAAAGAAAAGAACTACATGATCATATCCTTTGATGAAGAAAAGGCATTTGATAAAATCCAGCACCGATTCTTGGAAAAAAACCTCTCAGCAAACCAAGAATAGAAGGGAAATTCCTCAACATGATTAAGTGCATATGCAAAATCAATGGCCAACATTATTCTCAATGGAGAAAGACTGAAAGCATTCTCTTTGCAAATGGGAACCAGATGGTGATGCCCTCTTTCACCACTTTCATTCAACATTATATTAGAAATCCTAGTGTTCTGGTTATCTAGTACCACTCTGAAATCATATACCACAAATGGTATGCCTTGAACAAATAGGAGTTTATTCTCTCACAGTTCAGAGGCTTTAAGTCCAAGTTCAAAGTGCCAGGCTCTAGGGGCTAGGTGAAAGCCTTTCAACGTTGGCTTCAGCTCTGCCTCATGCTCCTGTTCCACTGAAGCTAGAGGCTTTTTTTCACTTAGGCAGCTGCTGGCTGCTGAGGCTGACAAGCCCAAGGTTGGCAAGTAAAAAGAAACAGTCCCAATGTTAGCAAACGACATGGCAGACCATTAATTCAAGTCCATGGAAAGTCCTAAGGTCAGCAGAGCATGGCAGATTGTTGAACAGCGACAAAGCTACATGCAAGGTTCAAGTGTGTCATAAGCTACAGACCATTCTCAAAGCTGTTCCTTATATACGGGAAGCAGACCACATACCCAAAGCAGCGACTCAGCTGCTCCAATAGATTCCACCGTGGAGCTAATTATCAATCTCACCATGGGGAATAACTACATTCAACTGCCCTGCCACTCAATCAGGCCCAGCCAAGTTGACACACAAGTGTACCCACCACAACTAGCCAGGGCAATAAGGCAAGAAAGTGAAATAAAATGCATCCAAATTGGTAAGGAAGAAGTAAAACTATGTCTATTTGCAGATGATATGATCCTATACATAGAGAATCCCAGAGAATCAGCAAGAAAATTACTGGAACTAATTGAAAGATTTAAAAACAGGCCAGGGTACAAGATCAAAATACAAAAATATGTTGGATTCCTCTACATCAACAAAGAGATCACTGAAAAAGAAATAAGGAAAACAATACCATTTACAATAGCTACCAAAAAGGTAATATAGATAGGAATAAATCTTACCAGTGAGGAGGAGGTCTGGTGGTATAGTGCCTAAGGCATTTGACTTGCTAACCAGAAGGCTGGCAGTTCAAACCCACCAGCCTCTCCTTGGAAGAAAGATCGGGCTATCTACTTCCATTGAGATACTGTCTCAGAAACCCAAGGAGGGGTCACTCTGAGTTAACTTAACCTGATGGCAGTGAGAATTTGAGTGACACAAAAGATGTATACAAAGAAAACTACAAAACATTATTATGAGAAACTAAAAGAGATCTACATAAATGGAAGAATATATCATGCTCTTGGATAGGAAGATTGAGCATTGTGAAAATATCAATGCCACCCAAAGCAATCTATAGGATACAAAACAATCCTAATCCAGGTTCTATCAACGTTTTTCAATGGGATGGGAAAAACAATCACAAATTTTATAGGGAAAGGAAAGAGACTTTGGATAAGCAAAATACTACAGAAAAGAAATATTGTTAGGATGGCTTCTTGGTCACAGCCAGCTATCTGGAATGAGCAAGTAGTTGGACCTGTGGGCTTGGGACCATGGTCATAAGGGACATCAAGCTCAATTGGCATAACATACTACACAAAAACATTGTTCTACATCCTACTTTGATGAGTAGCAACTGGGCTCTTAAAAGCCTGAAAGCAGCCATCTAGAGGCAATGATGGGTCTCACCACATCCAGAGCAAAGAATGAAGAAAACCAAAGACACATGGAAACAATTAGTCCAAGGGACTGGTAGACCATGTGATCCTCAGCCTATATGACCATGAGACCAGAAGAACTAGATGGTGCCCAGCTACCACTGTCAACCACTTGGAGGGAGATTGGTGCAGGAGATCCTGAATAGAGTGGG
>NW_006922564.1:412711-413836 GCF_000298275.1 Orycteropus afer afer
TGTTGTTAGGTGCCGTCAAGTCAGCTCCAACTAATAATGACCCTATGTACAACAAAACAAAACACTGCCTGGTCCTGCGCCAGACTCATGATCCTTGCTATACCTGAGCCCATTGTGCAGCCACTAGGTCAATCCATCTTGTTGAGGGCCTTCCTTTTTTTTTTTTTTTTTCACCCTCCACCTTACCAAGCATGCTATCCTTCTCCAGGAAATGATCCTTTCTGACAACATGACCAGAGTAGGTGAGATGAAATCTGGTCGTTCTCGGTTCCAAGGAGCATTCTGGCTGCACTTCTTCCAGGACAGATTTGTCAGTTTTTCTGGCAGTCCATAGTATTTCAGTATTCTTCATCAATATCACAACTCAAAAGCATCAAGTCTTCTTCAGTATTCCTTACTCATTCTCCAGCTTTCACATGCATATGAGGTGAATGAAAATATCATCACTTAGGTTAGGCAAACCTTAGACTTCAAAGAGACATCTTTGCTCTTCAGCACTTTAAAGAGGTCTTTTGCAAAAGATTTGCTTAGTGCAATATGCCATCTGATTTCTTGATTGCTGGTTCCCTTGGCGTTGATTGTGGAACCAAGTAATATGAAATCTTTGAAACTTCAGTCTTTTCTTCATTTATCATGATTCTTCCTATTGGTTCAGTTGTGAGGATTTTTGTTTTCTTTATACTGAGATGTAATCTTTACTGCAGACTGTAGTCTTTAATCTTCATCAGTAAGTGGTTCAAGGATGAAAAATGGTGCAACCACTGTGGAAAATGTTATGACACATCCTTCAAAAGTTAGAAATAGAAATACCATTTGGTCTAGCAGTACTACCACTAGGTATATATCCTAAAAATGTGAGAGCTGGTACACAAATAAATATATGAACACTCATGTTCATCTCAGCACTATACACAATATCAAAGAGATGGAAACAACCTAAGTGTCCATCAATGGATGAGTGGATTAAAAAACTGTAGTACATACACACAGGCAATATTAGAGAATAAAGAAAAATCCTTGAAACACCTCATAACATGGATTCCCTTGGAGGACATTTTGCTGAGTGAAATAAGTCAATCACAAGAAGACACATATTGTATGAGTCCATATTGTAAAAACCCATAG
>NW_006922564.1:414216-415723 GCF_000298275.1 Orycteropus afer afer
CCATATGTAGTTTTGGCAGATATTTTTAAATATGACCTGTGAAACTATCCATTTATATGGCAACACTAACAGGGTGCAAAGATATGAAAATTTCTTAGCCATAAACAACCATCTTGAGGGAGTGGGTTGCTCAGCACATGAGCTCAGGATCATGGTTGTAGAAGACATCGTCAATTGGCATTACAAAGTCCACAAATATACTGTTCTACATCCTACTTTGGTGAGTAGTGACTGGGGTTTTAAAAGTTTGGGAACAGCCACCAAACGTGCAACTACTGGTCTCATCCTCATCTGAAGCAGAGAAGATTGAAGAAAATCAAAGACACATGGAAACAATTAGTCCCAGAGAATAGTGGACCATGTGAACCTCAGCTTCCAAGACCCTGACAACAGAAGAACTAGATGGTTCCAAGCTACCCTAGCAACCACTCTGAAAGGGATCACAACCTAAGATCCTGGATAGAGTGAGTGAAAAATACAGAACAAATCTTAAAAAAAAAAAAACTTGCTTACTGGTCTGATAGAGACTATGACCCTTAGTCAAACTTCAGGCCTGGAACTGAACTCACTCTTGTGGCTCAACTTTCAGCCAAACAACGGCCAGGCCTATGAAGTGAATAATAACACCAGGAAGCTATACATTTCTTAAAACAACCAAATATAAGACACCAAAAGGGCAGCATTTGCCCAGAGGTAAACCTCAGAAGGAAGGAATGTATAGGAAGAAAAGATCAAAGGAAAATAGTATCTATGGGGAGGAAGTCGAAAGAGTGCTATTATATTGTGGAACTTTTACCCAAATCACACACACAAAAAAGTTGATAGTAAAACTACAAAAAGAAACAAAACAAAACAAAACAAAAAACTCTTTAAAGTCTTAAAGAGCAAAGATGTCCCTTTGAAGACCAAGGTGTGCCTGACCTAAGCCGTTGTCTTTTCAATAGCCCTATGTGCACACAAAAGCTAGACAATGAACAAGGAAGACTGCAGAAGAATTGCTACATTTGAATTATCGCATTGGCAAAGAACATTGAATATACCATAGACTGCCAGAAGAATGAACAAAACTCTTTGAAGAAGTACATCTGGAATACTCCTTAGAAGTGAGAATGGCCAGACTTCAACCTCTCTTACTTTGGTCATGTTATCAGGAGGAACTCGTCCCTGGAGAAGGATATAATACTTGGTAAAGTAGAAGGTCAGTGAAAAACATCAAGACCCTCAACAAGATTGATTCACACAGCGGCTGCAATGATGGGCACAAGTATAGCAAGAATTGAGAAGATGGTGTGGGATTGGGCACTGTTTCCTTCTGTTGTGCATAGGGTAGCTATGAGTGAAAAATGACTCCATGACACCTAACAACAATATTTCTGGTACTCTTTTTTATCATTCTGTAAGTCTAGCTACTTTACTTCAACTTGATAAAGTAATTATAAACATGTCCCCCCAAAATAAATAAATAATAAAATAAAATAAACAAACCCAAACTCACTGCCATCAAGTC
>NW_006922564.1:416113-417131 GCF_000298275.1 Orycteropus afer afer
GTCTTCCTTCAGTGGAGTGGCTTGTGGATTTGAACTGTCAACCTTCTGGTTAGCAGTCAAATGCCTTAGGCATTTCACCACCAGAGCTCCTTAATTATGAACACACACATAGAAAATTAAGAAATCTATCTTTAAATGTAGATATTATGATAGAATTCCTGGAAAATCCTGGAGAATCATTGGTAAAACTCAAGCAATAAAATAATTCAGCAGAGTACCAAGATGTAAAGGAGCTCTGGTAGCTTAGTGCCTGAGGCACTTGACTGCTAACCAGAAGGCTGACAGTTCAAACCCACCAGCCATTCCTTGGAAGGAACAATCTACTTCCATAGTGATACTGCCTCGATAACTCAAGGTAGGGTTGCTATGAGTCGGGTCTGACTCGACAGCATATAACAACAACAACAGCAAGATGTAAAATTACCATGTAAGTAATGATTTTTACAATGTGAAAGTAAATAGCATTCATATGCACAAATAATAAACTGTTGTTGTTGTTATTGTTAAGTGCCATTGAGTCCACTCTGACCCATAGCAACCCTATGTACAACAGAATGAAACACTACCCAGTCCTGCACCAACCTCATAATCCTTGCTATACCTAAGCCCATTCATTGCAGCCACTGTGTCAATCTATCTCATTGAGGGTCTTTCCCTTTTTCACTGACCCTCCACTTTACAACGCATGATATCTTTCTCCAGAGAATGGTCCCTTCTGACAACATGATTAAAGTAGGTGAGACTAAGTCTGGACATTCTCCCTTCCAAGGAGGATTCCAGCTGCACTTGCTTCTCTGAGGGAGAAAGATGAAGCAGTTACTTTCGCAAAGATTTACAGCCTTGGAAATCTTATGAGACAGTTCTACTCTGTCCTATGGGCTCACTATGAGTTGGGATTCATTTGATGGCAGTGGATAGCTTTTTTAAACTAGAGCCACAAAGATATTTATAATATATCTCTCTGTATTTTATGAAGTTAAGCAAGTGACTCTGGAGTTGACAGCTAAAAGAGCTAATA
>NW_006922564.1:417966-418723 GCF_000298275.1 Orycteropus afer afer
TACACACATAATAGCACATTAAATATCAGTGTATCTAAGAGGTAGATGTTTTTATTAGTTCCATCTTACAAATTAATAAACCAGGATATAAAATGGTTATATAATGTAAGAATGTTCAGCTAGAAGATAAAAACAAGAATTCCAAGAATATCTGTACATCGTTTTTTACATGCATCTTCAGGGAGATGGTAAGATGTGTGGAGCCAATTATATTGACACAATTTCAGTAGGTAAGAAATTATTACTAGGTATGTCCTCTTAGGAAAGATGAAAATCATCCTCAAAGAGTTTTCATACAACCCAAATGTTGTGAGGGAGTATTGAAAAAATTCTTTAATGGGGCTCAGAGTGGGGATTTCTGAGTGACACAAAATAGATGAAGAGAGATGCAATAATGAATGTAGGCAAAGCTGGAAGATAAAAGTCAGAGACCAGAAGATTCTGGCATGGATCTTCTTTATATCTGTACCTAAACCCACTGCCATCGAGTTTATTCTGACTCATAGCAACCTCCAAAGTTGTAATTCTTTATTGAATTAGATTGTCTCATCTTTCTCCCGCTGAGCAGCTGGTGGGTTTGAACTTCCAGCCTTCTGCTTAGCAGCCAGATACCTTATCCACTATGCCACAGGAGCTCTTTTTGTATCTGTAGACCCATAGTAATGTCCCATTTTCCATTCTTAGCATTATTATGCCGATCTTATCCCTTATATTCTGATCAGTCTTGCAAGAAGTTTATAAATGTTTTTATCTTCTC
>NW_006922564.1:418898-422459 GCF_000298275.1 Orycteropus afer afer
ACTTCCATAGAGATGCCACCTCGGAAATACAAGGAGGGGTTGTTATGAGTCGGATCCAACTCGATGGCAATATATGTATTTTTTTTTTTAATAAATATTCCTCTATTAGTTTTATCTTAGAAATTTTGGTATATTTTGTTTTCATTTTTTAATTGAAAATATTTGCTGACATTCATTATGAGTTCTTCCTTAACGTATTGGTACATTTCTTAATTTCAAACATCTATGATTTTCTAGTCATTTAATTACTATTATTTTGCTATAATTCTATAGATATTTAAAGCACACAATACGGTAACATTGTTTATTCAATAAATATTCATTTAAATTTATCCATGCCTTTGGTCAGGTTTCCTAGAACCAGACTCTGAGAATAAAATTTCAGTGTAAATGATTTATGAAGTACATGCTCCCAGGAGAATCCAGTAAGGGAGTTAAGGAAGGGGACAACTAGGCAGGGAAGAACAGTCAAGCAAAGGTACATATACAACAAGGGATCTTTGGAGTGAAAAAAAGAAGAACAAAAAAAAGAGCATCTTCAATTTTGTCCCAACTTGAGGCAAAGAAGCATGGCTGTCACATTCCTGAATCCATTGGCCCCATTACATAACACAGACCATGACTTACAGCAGAATTTGCAAAATGTCTTTGAACAGTGAATAAAACACAGGTATTCTTTGCATTCATTATCAAGAAGAAAATTTGTAGACCTATATTCAAGGACAATGCTGTTGGTGATAGGATAATTTCCATATGCTAACAAGGAAGACCAGTTAATATAATTATTTCTCAAATTTATTCACCAACCACTAAATCCAAAGATGAGGAAATTGAAGTTTTTACCAATTTCTACAGTCTGAAATTGACTAACTATGCAATCAAGATGCACTGATAATTACTGATGATTGGGATGCAAAAGTTGGGAACATAAAAAGCATCGGTAGTTGGAAAATATGGCCTCAGGAATAAAAAATGTTGCAGGAGATCACATGACAGAATTTTGCAGGAGCAATGATTTTTTCACTGCAAATACCTTCTTTAAATAACATAAACAATTACTTTACACATGATCCACACCAGATAGAATACAAATGAAGAAAAATCAACTTCATTTGCAGAAAAAGACAATGGAGAAGCCCAGCATGATCAGTCAAAACAAGGCCAGGGACTGACTGTGGAACAGACCATCAGTTGCTCCTACACAAGTTTAAGTTGAATCTGAAGAAAAGTAAAGCAAGTCCATAAGAGCTGAAATATGACCTTGAGAATATCTTGCCAAAATTTAGAGGCCATCTGAAGAATAGATTTGACACATTGAGCACCAGTGAACAAAGACCAGATGAGTTGCGGGATGACATCAAGGACATGATATATGAAGAAAGTAAAGGGTCATTAAAAAAGCAGGAAAGAAAGAAAGAAAAGACCAAAATGGATGTCAAAATATACTCCCAAACTTGCTTTTGAAAAGAGAATAGCTAAAGTGAACGGAAGAAATGATGAAGTAAAAGAGCTAAACAGAAGATTTCAAAGGGCAGTATGAGAAGACAAAGTAAAGTATGATAATGAAATATGCAAATATTTGGAGTTACAAAACCAAAAGGAAAGAACATGCTCAACATTTCTGAAGCTGAAAGAATTTAAGAAAAAATTCAAGCCTCGAGTTGCAATACTGAAAGATACTATGGACAAAATATTGAGCAGTGCAAGAAGCATCAAAAGAAGATGGAAAGAATATACAGTCACTGAACCAAAAATAATTAGTTGAAATCCCACTATTTCAAAGGTAGCATATGATCAAGAACTGATGGTGCTGAAGGAAGAAGTCCAATCTGTATTGAAGAAACTAGTGAAAAACAAAGTTCCAGGAATTGACGGAATATTTGTTGAGATGTTTTAATAAACTGATGTAATGCTGGGTGCAGATGTGCTCACTTGCTTATGCCAAGAAATTTGGAAGACAGCTATCTGGCTAACCTAATGGAAGAGATCAATATTTGTGGACTTTCAAAAGAAAGGTGATCCCACAGAATGTAGAAATTATAGAACAATATCATTAATATCACATGCAAGTAAGATCTTACTGAAGATAATTCAGAAATATTTGCAGCACTATGTAGATGGGTAACTCTCAGAAATTCAAGCTAGATTCAGAAAAGGACATGGAATGAGTAATATGAATGTTGATGTCAGATGGATCTTAGCTGAAAGCAAGGAATGCCAGAAAGATGTTTACTCATATTTTATTAGCTCTGCAAAGACATTTGATTGTGTAGATAATAAACAATTATAGATAACATTGTGAAGAATGGGAATTCCAGAATACTTAATTTTGCTCATGTAGAACCAGTATATATATAGACCACTTGGCAATTGTTCGAACGAACAAGTGGGTACTGTACAGTTTTAAATCAGGAAAGGTGTACGTCAGGGCAGTTTCCTTTCACTTACATATTTAATCTGTATTATAAGCAAATAATCTGAGAAGCTGGACTATATGAAGAATGGAGCATCAGGATTTGAAGAAGACTCATTAACAACCTGTGATACCCAAATGACACAAACTTGCTTGCTGAAAGTGAAGAAGGCTTGAAGTGCTTACTAATGAAGATTAAAGAGTAAAACCTTCAGTATGGACTACACCTATACATAAAGAAAACAAACATTCTTACAACTGGTCTAATAAACAACAGCATGATAAATGGGGAAAGATTGAAGTTGTCAAGGATTTCATTTTATTTGGATATACAATCAACACCCACAGAAGTTGTTGTTTTAAGTGCCATTGAGTTGTCTCCGACTCATAGTGATCCTATGCACAGAACAAAACACCACCCAGTCCTTCGCCAGCTCCACAATCCTCGCTATACTTGAGCACATAGCCGCTGCCACTGTGTCAGTCCAACTTGTTGAGGGCCTTCCCCTCTTTCATCAACCCTCCACCTTACCAAGCATGATATCCTTCTCCAGAATACAGTCCTCTCTGACAACATGACCAAAGTAGATGAGACGAAGTTTGGCCATTCTCACTTCCAAGGGGCATTCTGGATGCACTTCCTCCAGGACAGACTTGTTAGTTCTTCCATGGCTTGTTGCAGATGTACCTTAGTCCTCAAGGAGACATCTTTGCTCCTCAGCACTTGAAAGAAGTTCTTTGCAGCCAATTTGCCCAGTGCTATACGTCATCTGATGTCCTGACTGCTGCTTCCATTGACCTCAATTGTAGAACCAAGCAACATGAAGTCTTTTACAACTTGAATAATTTCTCCATTTATCATGATGCTACTTATTGGTCCAGTTGTAAGGATTCTTGCTTTATTTATATTGAGATGTAATCCATACTGCAGACTATATTTTTCAATCTTCATCATTAAGTGTTTCAAGTCATCCTCACTTTCAGCAAGTGTGATAGTTCACTTTGTGTTACAACTTGGCTGGGCCTTGTTGAATGGCTGGGCAGCTGGATATAGTATTCCCCATGATGAGACTGGTAATCAACTCCATGGTGGAATCTACTGGGAGCAACTGAGTAGCTGCCTTAGGGAATGTGTCTGCTTCCTGTAT
>NW_006922564.1:424319-426451 GCF_000298275.1 Orycteropus afer afer
ATGATATTGAGCTTTTCCATCTCCTCTTGCCACAGATGCAGTCAATCTGATTCCTGTGTACTTCATCTGATGAAATCCATATGTATAACTGTTGTTTGTGTTGTTGAAAAAAAAAAAAAAGTATTTGCAGCTGATTTACTACTTTGCATATGAATAGTTGGCTCTATTTCATCAGGTTAAGCACCTTAATGAGAGGATCAGAATATTATATTAATGAGTATAAAGTCTTCTAGAAACTCATTGCTGCTATTCAGTGAAGGTCTTTCCACTGCACAGTCTCCTAATTATGTTACAAGTTTTTCATAAATTCTCCTTGTTTTACCTTATCAGAACTTTCATAGTCTCTGACTGAGAGTCAGAAAAATACTGCCTCTTTCAATCGTCCATTGCTTCTTTTCTAAGAGCAGAGATTTCACAAACTTATTATAGTTTTGGACTTGTTTCCTGAAGTATGACATTTCCATACAATTATATTTCTAAAGATGTATGTTGGTGTGTAATTTATCTAAATGGCATATAGTTTGTATTACTTATGCATGTTTGGAAGGTGTTAGGTTAGGAATCAGAAATTGGTAACCTTCCAGAATAGTAAATCAAGAATCTTTTTAACTTTGGATCAAGCTATTACTATTTTAAAAGAATAATACTTGAAGATCTTTATCAACTAGGATTAGCTTTTGATTAAACTAAATAATTTATTTATCCCTCATGGGAAAGAATTTCCAATGTAGACACTAATGTCTGCTTGTTGGCCATCAAACACCTAGGCTACTTTCAGTTTTTCACTATCCATTTCTAGGATGTGACTTTGTTCTCATGGTCCAGTCTCGTTGTTACACCACCCATCACCAGACAGTAGGATGAACAATATTAAATAAGAAATTATAAGCATCATCCAGAAATGTCACAGTGTCTTTGATAGGCCAGCAATTTTACAATGACTTCCTCTAAGTTTTAGAAGGGATGTGAAATATGATCATTTAATTGGGTTGCCATGTGGCCAGAAAACATTAGGGTACTATTACTAGAGAAAAAGAGAAGAATAAATAATGTGGAGCAACCAGCAATCTCTTCCCAAAACACTCTGCAAAACAACGTAAGGAGTCCTTAGGTGGCACAAATGGATAGACACTCCATGACTAACCCAAAGTTTTGTGGTTTGAAGCCATCCGGAGGTGTCTTGAAAGACAAACCTCGTGATTTTTATCCAAATGTTCACATTTTTGAAACCTTATGGAGCAATTCTACTGTGCACACATGATGTCATCATGAGTCAGAGCTGACTCGATGGTGACCAACAACAAAAACACAGGGAGGAAGTGGCAGGATTGATGTTACATTAAGCAAATTGCAATCAATGACATGAAACAAAATGTGTGTACACTGTTGAATGGAAAACTGATATGCTCTGTCCATTTTCACCCAAATAACAATAAAATGGTTTTTAAAAAGAATAAGGAAAGAAGGGAATTCCAGCAAGATGAAGGAATAGGCAGACAAGCTACACAGACCCTCTGCAAGAAAGCAATGAGAAAGCAATTGAAACTGATACAGAAGACAATCCTGGAACCCTGAGTTTGAATAAAGAAGTGGATTAAATACCAACTAGTAGAAGAACCCAAATGAAATAGTGAGTGAGGAGACAAATGGAGCTGTGGACTGTTGGCTATCCAGGGGCCACAGCCATTTTGAATATTTCCCAATAGTAGCCTTAGAATTGGCTCTGCTCAAAGAGGACTCCATAAGCAAAGACTAAATTGGTGCCTGACAAACAGAAAGGAAAATGGTGGTGAAGGAGACTAACAGGCCTGTGGACTGCCAATGGCTACCCTGAGGATAAAGCCATTTTGAAGGTTTGCAGACTGCAGGCACAGCCATTTTGGATGTATGTGAGTGGCATTCTTAAGTGAACAGAGATATAAAAGTGCAGTCTATTTGCCTGGGACAGCACGGGCAACTGTACTAGAGGTTGAGGACAGGAAAGGTGACATATTGCCTTGTTGATCTTATACCTCACAGCCTCTTGGTGAGTAGGGGCATAGCCATCCCTGGCCTCCATCCATCTTATTGTTCAGCAGGAATTCCATCCAGGTCTGTGCCTTGACAGAGCCTAGGTCCTGTTCCCTGCCTCC
>NW_006922564.1:427001-429567 GCF_000298275.1 Orycteropus afer afer
GCCACCACTTGTTTTGTACCAACTGACTAATAATAGCCTGCAGCCAACACCAGCTCAATTAACCCTCAACTGCTCCTTATCCACAGCTAACAAAGATCTGTATGCACACTCTCATTCTCTTTCACATTAAACATAAGTACAACATGACCACAATATCTAGAGACAACAAACCATCATAGTCCACACAAAGAAGCAAGATAAAGTAGTAGAAACAAGGGACCAGGATACAAACCCAGAATACATTCCTGAGAGGGGAAAAAAAAAAAAAAAAAAACAGCATTGGAACTTCCCAATAAGGAATTAAAAAGAATTATATTTGCCTATTTTCAATGGATTGAGAGACAGATCAAGGAAAACACTGATAAAACTAAGGAAACCACAAGCAAAAATCTAGAATAATTAAGGAAAACAATACAAGAAAAATGGACAAAATGAACAAAAAATTAGAAATCATGCAAAAACTACAAATAGGAATCCAGAAGACTAATACTACGATTTAAGAAACAGATAACAAATTGAAAGGACAAAGGAGTATAATTGAATCAATAGAAGACAGAATTAATGAGATTGAAGGCAAATACCTCAATACTACTGTGCTAAGGGACCAATTTGACAAAATATTAAAAGAAAACGTAGAAAGACAAGGATCCATGTGGGATACCATCAAAAGGAATAACCTACATGTAATCAGAATTCCAGAACAGGAAAAGACAAATAAAAACACAGAGGGAATTGTCAAAATTTATTGGTAGAGAAATTCCATAATATGATGAAAGACAAGAACATATTCATTCAAGAAATTCAATAAACCCCAAAGAGGATAGATCCCAAAAGGAAATCACCAAGACATATCAGGATCAAGCTCACAAAAACCAAAGACAAAGAAAGAATCTTGAAAGATTCATGGGAAAAATGAAGTTACTTATAAAGGGCAACCAATAATACTAAGTTCTGATTTCTCAGAAGAAGCATGCAGGTGAGAAGGGAATGGTATAATAAATAAAAAAAACCTGAAAGAAAAAAATCTTCAACCAAGAATTATGTACCAAGAAAATTTGTCCCTCAAATATGATGGTTAAATGAGGAGATTTCCACATAAGCAGAAATTAAGGGAACTTGTTAAAACCAGATCCACCTTATGAAAGATGTTAAAGGGAGTCCTTCTCATAGAGAACCAACAACAGCAAACAAACCAATGATTAACACACATGATGACACAAGCCCAGTTTTACAAGTATCCAAAATAAAATAAGCTTACAAGACTGTAAATAGGGAACCAGAGACATCAAATGGTAAATGAGGCCAACTACAAACCAAATAGAAGGAATAAATAGTGTAGTTACAGAACTTTTAAATGGTGAGGAAGATAAGACAATTGTGAAATAGAAGAGACTGGTTTAAATTTTACAAGAAAATAATAATTCAAAAAGTAACCTCAAAGAAAAATAATAAACCTTCACATCAAAATGAAAAAAGAAGATGAGCCCAAATATTTAGCAAATACAAAAACAATAGCAATGAAAGAGATGATAACATGATTCATAAACAAAATGAGCTCAGTACAGAAAATTATATGGAACAAACAAATCAGCAATGTCATGAAAAGACACATAACAAAATGACATCAATAATTCCATACTTGTTGACAATTACACTCAATATCAATTAATTAAATGCACCACTCAAGAGATGGAAAGTTGTATTGGATAAGAAAACATGACTCATCAATATGCTGTCTACAAGAGACACCATAGACTTAATGACAAAAATAAACTAAAATTCAAAGGTTGGAATAGTTGTACCAAACAAATGGCAACCAAAAAAGGACAGGGGTGGCAATTTTAATTTGTGACTTTAAGACAAAAATGACCATAAGAAACAAGGAAGGACATTATATAATGATTAAAGGATCAATTGAACATGAAGATATAACCATAGTAAATATCTATGGGCCCAATGAAAGAGCACCAATATACATAAAGCAGATTTTAACAGAATTGAAAAGAGAAATAGATGACTCCACAATAGTAGTAGAAGAATTTATTACAACATATTCAATAAGAGATAGAACAAGTGGAAAGAAACTCAACAAAGATGCAGAGGAACTAAACAATATGCTCAAACAGCTTGACCTTAAAGACATCAACAGAGCACTCCACCCAACAAGAGCAAAATACACCTTATTTTCCAGCATACAAGGAACATCCTCCAGGATAGGGCATATGTTATGATACAAAACAAGCCTTAATAAATTTTAAAACATTTAAATACTGCAAAGCATCATTTCAGATCACAATGCTATAAAATTAGAAATAACACTAGGAAGACCAACAGAAAAAGAACAAACACATTAAAACTGTATAACACCCTCCTTATAAACAACTGGGTAATAGAAGAAATTAAAAAAAGTAAAGTTAAAAAATTATTTGAATCACACGAGAATGAAAACACAACATATCATAATCTTTGAGACACAGAAAAAACATTGGTCAGAAGGCAGTTAATAGCAATAAATGCACAAATCAAATAAAAAAAGAAAGAGCCAAAATCAACATCTTAACCCAAC
>NW_006922564.1:429667-436133 GCF_000298275.1 Orycteropus afer afer
AAAAAAAAAAAAAAAAAAAAAGACTACAGTCACCAGAAGGAAAGAATTAATAAAGATTAGAAAAGGGATAAATGAAATAGAAAACAGAAAGAAAATAGAATAAAATAAACAAGGCTAGAATTTGGTTCTTTGAAAGGATTAAAATTGACAAACCACTGGCAGACTTAACAAAGGAAAAGAAGGGGAAGATGCAAATAACACAAATAAGAAATGAAACGGGTGACAAAATAAAAAGTGTAATATCATGATACTATGAAGAACTGTACTCCAACAAATTTAGAAACCTAGAAGAAATGGACAGATGTCTAGAAACACATTACAAACCTAATCTAACACAGACAGAGGTAGAAAATTTGAACAGACTCATGACAAAAGAAGAAATTAAATAGTTCATTAAAACATTATGAAAAAGAAACAGTGCTAGCCCAGATAGTTTCACTGGAGAATTCTACCAATCCTTCAGAGAAGAACTAACACCAATACTACTCAAATTATGCCAGAAGAAAGAATAGGATGAAACCCTTCCAAACTCACTTTATTAAGCAAGCATAACGCGGATACCAAAACCAGGCAAAGACAAAACTAATAAAGAAAACTACAGACCAATAACCCTTATGAATATAGGAGCAAAAGTCTTCAACAAAATCCTAGCCAGTAGACTCCAACAGCATATAAAAACAATAATACATCATGACCAAGTGGGATTCATACCAGGTATATAAGAATAGTTCAACATTAGAAAAATCATCAATGTAATACATTACATAAGGAAAATAATCACATGATCATATCAATAGAGGAAGAAAAGACATTTGATAAAATCCAATACTCATTCTTGATAAAAACTCCCAGAAAAATAGGAATAGACGGGAAATTTCTCAACATTGTATAGGGAATATATGCAAAACCAACAGCCAACATTATTGTCAATTAAGAGAGACTGAAACTATTCTTCTTGTGAATAGGAATGTGACAAGGATGCCCTCTATCACCACTTCTATTCAACATTGTATTGGAAGTTCTAGCCAGGTCAATAAAGCAAGAAAGGGAAACCAAAGGCATCCAAATTGGTAGAGAAGAAGTAAAACTATCCCTATTTGCAGATGATAATATCCTATACATAGAAAATCCAAGAGACTTAGCAAGAAAATTACTGTAACTTATTGAAACACTCATCATACTGGCAGGATGTAAGAGCAATGTATAAAAATCAGTTGGATTCCCCTACACCAGCAAAGAGGTCTCTGAAAAAAAAAAAAAAAAGGAAATCTATACCATCTATAACTACTACAAAAAATTAAAATAGTGGGGAAAAAATCTTACCAGGAACACAAAAGGCCTATACAAAAATAATTGCAAAACACTACTTCAAGAAAATATGAGATCTACATATGTGGAAGAACATACCATGCTCATGCATAGGAAGATTGAACATTGTGAAAATGTCAGTACTAACCAAAGTAATTTATGCATTCAATGCAATCTCAATCCAGATTCCATCAACATTCTTCAGAGACATGGAAGAACCAATCACTGATTATAAAGGAAGGGAAAGAGACATTGGATAAGCAAAGCACCAATGAAGAAAAAGAATAAAGTAGGAGGAGGTCTCACATTCTCAGATCTCAATCCTGACTATATAGCCAGAGTTGGCAAAACAACCTGGTATTGGTACAATGACAGACATGTAGACATATAGAATAGAACTAAGGACTCAGAAATAGATCCATCCACCTATGGTCAGCTGATCGTTGACAAAGGATCAAAATCTATTAAATGGGGGAAGAGATAGTGTTTTTCTTTTTTTATTTTATTTTATTATTTTAAGAGCTTGTTTTACATTAAAAATCACATGTACATTTAGTTTCATTCCACATTCACCATGTCCAACCCTAACCCAGTCTCCTCCCCTCCCTACCGTGCAACACTACCCCTGTGCCCCTCATAATTATGCAGTCCTGTTTGTCCTGCATTTCCTCAGTTTGAATGTTGGTCCTTTGGTGTCCCATGGTTTATTTCTTTAAGGGATATATTACCATTGAGTGTGTGGGTGCAGCATTCTTGGTTGAGTGGTCTGCATGTACATCTCGCTAAACATTGGGCTGAGAGCCCACCCCTGGGGATGACTTTTATTCCAGGTACCAAATGTATTTCAGGGCCATAGTATTGGGAGTCTCACTAGACTTCATCTGACCAGTAATTCTGGTCATTATTAAGTTTTTGGTTTATGTTCCACGTTTTCCCTCTCACTCTATCCAGGATCTCTAGATTTGATCCTTTCCTGAGTCATTGGCATTGGTAGCCAGGCACCATCCATTTCTTCTGGTCTTGAGGGCTATCATGTCCTAGGGTTCATTGCTTCTGAATGCCACTTTGTGTGTGTGTGTGTGTATGTGTTCTTCTTCACTTCTGATCCTGGGAGACTGTTAGCTGCATCCTAGATGGCTACTTGAAAGCTTTTAAGATCCCAGTCGCTACTCACCAATGTAAGATGTGGAGCAATGCTTTTATGTATTTTGTTGTGCCAATTGAGTCTGGTGTCCCCCAGTACTATATTCCTGAGGTAGTAGGTCTATTGTATCTCTCTCCCATAGTGTTGGGATATCTGTGAGGGATTACTCCGTGTCTGTCTTCTACTGTTTCTGTAAGGACCGCAGGTATTTTATGTCACTGGTATTTGTACAAGATTAGCTTCAGCTGAGTCTATCCTTGGTCTAGAATATACCTCTATTCACTGATCCCTGTCTGTTCATCTAAGGTGTTTATATGTGTATCTGTATAGGCTAGTGTTTGGTGTTAATGGTAATGTGGTATTGTGGACACATTGGTTGGTTTTAACATCTGTTGTCTAACTCTTATGAGCTCATTTCAGTGTCCTCTCATTTCCCAGTGTTATCGTGGTGGTCATATATCCTTCCTGTATATCCCTCCCCCTACCCATGTCAGTGTGTAAGCCCCAAGTAGGCCTAAATTAATTCCTCCCTTTCCTTCCCCACCCCAGTAACCTACTAGATGAGATCCCTTTCCCAAGCAAACCCTTCTCTGTCTTTTTAGAGTAATGGGCTCATACATTACTTTTCCTTCTGCGATTGACTTATTTCACTCAGAATAATGTCCTCCAGGTTCATCCACGTTGTGAGATGATTCACGTATCCCTCATTGTTCTTTAATGTGGCATAATATTCCATTGTATGGATATACCATACTAGAATATAAATCTCTGAACGCTAGCCTGTATGAAGAAAAATCAGAACAAAGATTTAAGATAAATGAAGAGAGCCTAAGAATTATATGCGATGACATGAGATGAAATAATATAAGGCTCATTGGAATTCCAGAACAAGAAGAAGCAAAAAAGACCACTGAGAAATTTGTGGAAGACCTGGTAACAGAAAATTTCCCCCATGTCATGAAGGAAGAAAAGATATTTGTCCAAGAAGCTCATAGAACCCCACACAAGATAGACCCCAAAAGAAAAGCAACAAAGTATATTATAATCAAACTTTCCAAAACCAAAGACAAAGAAAAAAAATTGAGAGCTACCAGGGAAAAAAGAAATATTACTTATAATAATCAAACAGTTAGGCTGAGCCCCAATTACTCAGCAGAAACCATTTAGGCAAGAAGGCAATGGGATGGCATATATAAAACTCTGAAGGAGAAAACTTCCAACCAAGAATCCTATATGCAGCCAAATTACCCATAAAATATGAGAGCAAAATCAAGGCATTCTCAGGTAAACAGAAATTAAGAGACTTTGTGAAAACCAGACCAACCCTATAAGAAATGCTTAAGGAAGTCTTACCAACAGAGAACCCACAACAGAGATCAGCAAAATCAGGATATGTGACATCAACTCTAAAGCCAAATCAGAAATAGATACTCATAATAAGATCATAAAACATTCTCCCTTAAATAGCAAGGAATGCAAGCAACACACAACAACAACAGCTAACCCACCAGAGGGAATAATACTTCTAGGTACAGACCCTCAAACGGAGAGGAAAACACAACAATGTCTTTGCAGAACGCATTGTTCTAAAAATGTAAAGAAAAGAATATACTCCAAGGTAACCACAGAGAAGAGTAATAAATCTTCTAAGCAAATCCAGAAGGAAGGAAAACATATGGGCTTAATAAACACAAAACCAACTATAAAGAAGAATAGAGAGAAAGCAATAACCAACAAACGGAACTCAGCACAGAAATATACATGGACCAAGCAATCACCAAGGACACGATAAAAAACCACAATAGAATGACACTAATCAACACATACCTATCACAATTACACTCAATGTGAATGGACTAAATGCACCTATCAAGAGAAAGAGAGTGGTTGACTGGATAAGAAAAGAAGACCCATCGATATGCGCCTACAAGAGACACATCTTAGACACAAAGATAAAAACAAATTAAGAGTTAAAGGATGGAAAAGAATATACCAAGCTAATGGAAACCAAAAAAGAACAGGGGTAGCAATTTTGATTTCTGATAAAATAGACATTAAGGTGAAAATCTTAAGAGAGAAGAATGGGCATTATATGATAATGAAAGGGTCAATCGACAAAGAAGAGGCTACAATAATAAATATTTATGCACCCAGTGAAAATGCTCCAAAATATGTGAAGCAAATATTAACTGAATTAAAAGGAATAATGGAAAATTCTACATTAGTAGTGGTGAGATTGTGTCTTTCACAAATGGTGCTGGCAAAACTGGATATCCATTTACAGAAAAATGAAACAAGATCCACACCTTATACCATACACAAAACTAACTCCGGGTGGATCAAAGACTTAAATGTGTAACTTAACCATAAAGTTCATCAATGAAAAAATAGGGACAAACTTAGGGGCCCTAATTTATTACATAAATCGACTATCAAGCATAACCCAAGATGCACAAATAGCAGAAAACAAACTAGATAATTGGGACCTCCTAAAAATTAAATTCTTAAGTGCATCAAAAGACTTCTCCAAAAGAGTGTAAAGGGAACATACAGAATAGGAAAAGGGAAAAAAAAAAAAAACTGGCAATGGCATACCAGAGAAAGGACTTCTCTATAAAATTTATAGGAAACTCCAATAGCTCAACATCTGAAAGACAAACAATCCAATTAAAAATGGGCAGAAGACATGAACAGACATTTCACCAAAGAAAATATTTAGGTAGCCGATAAACACATAAAGAAATGTTCATGATCAATAGCCCTCAGAGAAATGCAAATCAAAACAACCATCAGATACCATCTCACGCTAGCATTAATAGCAAAGTTCAACAAGACAGCAAATAACAAATGCTGAAGACGATGTAGAGAGATTGGGACTACCATGACACTGTTGGTGGGACTGTAAAATGATGGAACCACTGTGGAAATTGGTATTGTGATTCATTACAAATTTCAAAATAGAAATATCATTTGACCCAGCAATACCATTACTAGGGCTTTATCCTAAAGAAGTGAGAGAAAAGACACTCATGTTCATTGCAGTATTATTCACTATTGCAAAGGCATGGAAACAATCTAAGTGCCCCTCAACCGTGGAATGGATAAACAAACTGTGGAACATACACACAGTGGTATATTATGCAACCCTAACAAATAAGGTAGAATCTGCAAAATACCACATAATATGGATGAACTTGGAGGATATTATGCTGAGTGAATTAAGTCAATCAGAAAAGGACAAATATCATGTTAGTCCACTATTGTAAAAAGTCAAGGAAAGGTTTATACATAGAAGGAAACTTTATTTGTTGTTGTCAAAGGGGCAAGGAGGCCACATCTTCTGACCTCCCCTAATGCCACAAGAGGAAGACAGAATCACCATCAGTAGCTCAAGGCCTATTCCTGGGAGGCCAGACACGCTGCCTCCCACCAGCCCTTTCATTAATCCTTACTCCTGCAACACCCACCACCTTTCTGCTGAGTTCAATAATTCACAATAGTGGCTACACAGAACTCACAGATTATGGGGTTTATTAGAGAAGCAACTGGCTACAATTCACATTCAGGAATATGCTCAGTCTCTCTCAGCCTGCTGTCTTTCAGTTGACAGTCTATCTCCCAGCAGTGTGTGTCTCTCTCAAAAATGCATGCCTCTCAGTCTCTCTCTCAGCAATGCATGACTCTCATATCTCCCAGCTGGTAGTGAGAGATTCCTTCTGCCTTTAGCAGGGCTCCATTTGAGTCTGGCAGAGTGGCCAAACTAACCAATCCTAATATCAGAATTCTATACACCTGAGAGAGAGAAAACTTCCCAGAAGATTGCTTCATGCTGCTCACAACAGAAATACCCCAGGTGGATGACTAACAATCAGGAACTACTCAGTTCCTCACGACAAATTCCACCACAGAGTTTACAAAGACTTATGGCTGGAAAAGCCACACTATATGCAGTTGGTTACCAGGAATGGAAGGGGAGTGGAGGGAAAAATTCTAGAGAGGTCAAAAAAAAGACAC
>NW_006922564.1:436333-437732 GCF_000298275.1 Orycteropus afer afer
AGTGGCACCACATGAAAAATGTCATCAATGTTCCTGAGCTGTAAATGTGGAAGTTGTTATGTTGACAAATGTCTTGTGTATGTTTTCTCCACAATAAAATTAAAAAAAGAAAAGAAAGAAAGAAAAGAAAATTCTTAATGGTAAATAAAGTATATATCACCATAATGTTCAGTCTACTAAGAATCATATTATTGATATCACCATCCAGAATTATGAAAAAAAAATTATGGAAAGAAACCCCAGCTGTTTGCCAATATCTTGTTACTGGTTGTTAAGATATCATGCCCTCACATTTATTTTCTATACATGTTCAAAGCAAAATATCAACAATGGGAGATTATGTGAAAAATATTGACTTGAAAACTAAACTTATAACCCACTGACAGCTTTAAATAATGTTTGACATAATAAGGACATTTAAATTTCCCTTTACTCTTAAGAAAGAAAGCAAAACATCCAACCTGAAACCATCTCAACCAAGACTAAAACTTGATATGAAAATTAGTTTTGTTAAAAGTTTGATCAAATATACATTATTTCTAAGATAGTAAATGTATTTTATGTTTTTAAAGTGACTTTTTTAAAATGAAAATGTCACACTTGGGATTTGAACACAGTAAAATTTTGTAATGTGATAGGACATTAAAATGTAAAATTAACAGTGAATTGATAATAAGGAGTATAGAAACACAATGCAGAAGACTTGACATTCTTAAAATGCTTATTTTGGTGGATGGAAAAGTCAATGATCATATGAAGAAATTCTTACTCGTTAGACTGGGTGTTTTACATCTAGCATAGGCATTTGTGAAACTTATACCAGCAACAAAAGAATCAGATAAACGTGACTACAATTTGACCCCAAAATAAATAGTATAACTTTTATGTGTGTATTGCAAATTTAAAGTTATAATTCGTGGTTACAGTAGTTTTCTTGCTGAATCTCTGAGATTTTCTATGTACAGGATAATATTATCTGCAAATTGGGGATAGTTTTACTTCTTCCTTACCAATTTGGTTGCTTTAATTTCCCTTTCATGCTTTATTGCCCTTGGCTAAGACTTTCAACACAATATTGAATAGGATTGGTGACAAAAGGTAATGCATTAGACTCTTTCCATTGAGAATAATGTTGGCCATTGGTTTTGTATATATGCCCTTAATTATGTCAAGGAATTTCTCTTCTATTCCTGCCTTGATGAAGGTTTCTTTTTTTTTTTTTTAAATCAGGAATGAGTGTTAGAATTTATCAAATGCCTTTTCTCAGCAAGAAAACTACTGGAACTGATGAAAATATTTAGCAAAGTGGCAGAGTACAAGATCCATATACAAAATCAGTCAGATTTTTCTACACCAACAAAGAGAATTCTGGAAAGGAGATTAAGAAAACAATGTCATT
>NW_006922564.1:437883-440081 GCF_000298275.1 Orycteropus afer afer
AATGTATCATGCCCATGGATAGGAAAGTCGTTACTCCCCAAAGCAGTCTATAGAGATAATGAAATCTTGATCCAGATTTCATCAATATTTTAAAAAGAGGTGATAAGAACAATCACCAAGTTTATATGTCAAGGGAAGAGATCCCAGATAAGCAAAGCACTATTGAAGAAGAAGAATAAAGTTGGAAGCATCTCACTTCTCAATCTCAAAACCTACTATGCAGCTAGGGTAGTCAAAACAGACTGGTACTGGTACAACAACAGACACATAGATCAATGGGACAGAAGTGAAAAACCAGAAGTAAATCTATCAACCTATAAAAAGCTGATCTTCAATAAAGGGCAAAATCCATTAAATGGGGGAAGATACAGTCTCTTTAACAAATATCCTAGCAAAAATTGATTATCCATTTGCAGAAAAATAAAACAAAATTCAAACCTCATACCACATATAAAAGTTAACTGAAGATGGATCAAAGACGTAAAACTATAAGGATCATCAAACAAAAAAATAAGGGCAAACTTATGGGCCCTAATTTATGCCATAACTAGAATATCAAACATTACCAAAAAAAGCTAAAACAGCAGTAGATAAATTAGATAACTGAGACCTCCTAAAAATTAAATACTGATGTGCATTAAAAAAAAAAAAAAAAACTCCTCCAAAAGAGCAGAAGAAAAGAACTTACAGATTAGGAAAAAATTATTTGGCAATGATATATCTGAAAAAGGACTGATCTCCAAAATTTATAGAAAACTTCAGCACCTCAGCAACAAAAAGACAAACAAGGCAATTAAAAATTGAGCAGTGGACATGAACAGACACATCGCTAAAGAAGACATTCAGGAGAACAACACAAGATGAAATGCTCATGACCTTTAATCACTAGAGACAAGCAAATCAAAGTAACAATGAGATATCATCTCCCCCCAGCAATAATAGAAAAGCTTAATGATATGAATAATAACAAATGCTGCTTAGGGTGTAGAGAGACAGGAACTCTTATATACTGCTGGTGGGACTGTCAAATGATACAACCACTGTGGAAAACTGTACTACATTTCCTAAAAAAGTTGGAAATAGAAATGCCATTTGATCCAGGAATCCCACTACTAAGCATATACCCAGAGAAATAACAAGAAACATACTTAAAATATAAAGATTAAAATAAAGTAATAGAAAAAGTTATATAATGCTAATACTAATCAAAATATAACTCAAGTAGCTACACTGATTTCAGACAAAGCAAACTTCAGAACAAGAAAATAATGAATCTGGAATAATGAGAAGTATTACATAGTAATAAAGGAACATTTCTCCAAGAAGATATAAACATCCTTAACACGGATGCACCTAACAATAGTGTGTCAAAATAATTGTGGAAAAAATGATAGAACTACAAGGAAATAGAAAAAGCCACCATCATAATTAGATATTTCAGTGCTTCTCTTTCAGTAACTGACTGATCAAACAGGAAGAAAATACATAAGACTATATATATATATATAGTTTATACAGTGGCATCATTTAACTGAATCTAATGGACATTTATAGAATACTTCTTCCAACAACAACTCACATAGAACATTCACAAAGATAGCCCATAGTCTAGTCAAGAAGTACACCTAAACAAACATAAAAGAATAGAAATTAAACAAAGTATTTTTTAGATCACAATGGAATTCAATCAGAAATAAATAGCGAAGATAGCTGAAAAATAGTAAAATATATGGAGACTAGACCACACACTTCTAAATTGAATAATACAAATTAAAAAATGTCTTAAGAGAAATGAAAAAAAAAGTATTTTGAAATAAATTGAAACTACATTTAATCAAAATGTGTGGGAGAGATCAACAACAGTTCTTAGAAGCAAATTTGTCACATTAAGTGCATATATTAGAAAAGAAGATAAAAAATGAATACCAGGTTCTGGAAAAATGGCGGACTAGGCAGAAAGACTGCACAGACCCACTTCAACAAAGAAAAGGGAAACCAATTAACACAGACACAGAAGATAATCTTGGACCCATGAGCCTTGACGGGAAGGATATAGAAGTGGATTAAACCCCAACTAGCAGAAGAATTTGTGTGAAAACACCAAAAAAAGAGACATATGGAGCTGCGGTCTGGCAGTGATACTGAGCGATCCTGATGGCACAGACAGCTTGGAGATTCCCAAGGGGTGGTAGGACCTA
>NW_006922564.1:440927-441611 GCF_000298275.1 Orycteropus afer afer
ACAATCTAACTTGTTCCCAATTTTTTTTATTTTTTCTGGTGATTTGTTTGTTTTATTTGTCTGTTTTAAAACAACTATTATTAATACTTTTGTCCTTTTTACTATTATTCTTAATCTTCCCATCTCAGGTCCTAGTTTTCAGCATTTTTTCATTTCCCTGTTCCTGGTTGAATTTTTTGTTTCTTTTTAAATTTAAGTGTTTCTTTCTTTTTTCCCCCCTTTATTCTCATGGTTAACCCCATTCCTTATTTTTCTTTTTGAATTTTTCCCATTTTTTTTCCTTCATTATTCTCCTCTACATTTATTCTCTTATTGCCCTATCCCCAGATATTGCAGGTTTTCTTGTTTTTCCTTCTTCTTTTTCCCTTTTTTCTTTTTATGGTTACTGTTCCTGTGTAATTCCATGGTGTGTTTTTTGTTCATGTGCTCTTAGTTTTTTGATGGTTATTCAATTGTAATTTGTGTCTAACTGAGTGGGAGAAAACAACAGTCCCCATAAGACCCAAATACACCCACACCTACTGCAACTTCACTTACTGATCGAGAGCCACTACTTCCTTCTCCACAAATGGGCAAATGATAAAAAACCAACAGGAAGAGCCTGAATCACCATTGGATGTTCTTCACAAACAGTTAACAGAGATCTAAATACAACAATGACATGATGCCTCAGAGACAACAGAC
>NW_006922564.1:441711-442344 GCF_000298275.1 Orycteropus afer afer
GCAATGGGATGGTATATATAAAACCCTGAAAGAGAAAAATTTTCAACCAAGAATTATACATCTGGCAAAATTGTTCCTCATATATGATGGTGAAATTAGGAGATTTCCAGATAAGCAGAAACTAAGGGAATTTGATAAAACCAGACCAACCTTACAAGAGACACTAGAGGGAGTACTATGAACAGAGAACCAAAAATAGCAAATAACAATGAACCACTAATAAACAAGTTGACATAAGCCAGAAACAACAGCTATGCACATATCCAAAGTAAAATGAGATTACAAGATCATAAACGGAACCAGAGACATCAATTGACAAGTGAGGACAACTACAAACAGAAAGAGGGAAAGACTGTGTAGTTACAGAACTTCTAAATGGTGAGGAATTAAGAGAGTTGCAAGACAGAATGGACTCTTCTAAACTCAGGGAGAAAATTATAAATCATAGGGTAACCTCAAAGAAAAATGTTAATCCTTCACATCACAATAAAAAAGAGGACAAGGACAAATATTCAGCATATACTAAAACAACAGCAACAAAGGAAATGATAACACTATTCATAAACATAATGAGCTCAGCACAGAAAGTAATATGGAACAAAGAAACCAGGGACACCATGAAAAAACACATAA
>NW_006922564.1:443408-444700 GCF_000298275.1 Orycteropus afer afer
ATTTCTGAACAAATTGACTTTAAGACAAAAACCACCATAAGAGACAAGGAAGGACATTGTATAATGATTAAAGGATCAATTGAACTTAAAGATATAACCATAATAAATATCTATGGACCCAAGGAAAGAGCCCCAAAATACATAAATCAGACTTTAAAAGAGATGAAAATTGAAATAGATGACTCAAGGGAGACTTTAATACACTACTTTCTTTGAAAGACAGAACAACTGGAAAGAAACTTAACAAAGATGTCGAAGAGCTAAACAACACAATCCACCCACTTGGCCTTATAGACATCTACAGAGCACTTCACCCAACACCAGCACAATATACATTCTTCTCCAGTGCACATGGAACATTTTCCATGATATACCATATGTTAGGCCAGAAAGCAAGCCTTAATAAATTCGAAAACATTGAAATACTGCAAAGCATCTTCTCAGATCATAATGCTATCAAGTTAGAAATCAACAATAGGAAGATCAAGAGGAAAAGAGTAATCACATGGATACTGAACAACACCCTTCTTGAGAAAGACTGGTTAAGAGAAGAAATCAAAATGGAAATTAGAAAATTCCTTGAATCAAACAAGAATGAAAACACAACATACCAAAATCTTTTGGACACAGCAAAAGCAGTGATCGGAGGCCAAATTATAGCAATAAATGCATGCATCAAAAAAGAAGAAAGAGCCAAAATCAAAACTTTAAACCAACATCTCCAACAATTACAGAAAGAACAGCAAGAAAAGGCTACAGTCACCAGAAGAAAGGAAATAATCAAGATTCGTTCAGAAATCAATGAAACTGAAAATAGAAGGGCTATAGAAAAAAATCAACAAGACCAGAAGTTGTCTTTTTGAAAAGATCAATAAAATTGACAAACCACTGGCAAATTTAACTAAGGAAAAGGGGGAAAGAATACAAATAACATGAATAAGAAATAAAATGGGTGATATCACAAGAGATCCAACTGAAATAAAAAGTGTAATATCAGAATACTATGAAGATATGTACTCCAACAAATTTGAAAATCTGGAAGAAATGGACAAATTTCTGGAAACACACAACTTACCTAAACAAACACAGATTGATGTGGAAAAGTTGAACTGGCCCATCACAAAAGATGAAATTTAACAGGTCATCAAAAATTACCAACTAAAAAAAGGCCTGGCCCAGATGGTTTCACTGGAAAATTCTACAAAACGTTGAAAGAAGAACTGACACCAATCCTACTCAAACTATTCCAAAACATAGAAAAGGATGGAATCCTCCCTAACTCATTTTATGAA
>NW_006922564.1:446950-447340 GCF_000298275.1 Orycteropus afer afer
AAAACAAAGTAGGAGGTCTCACACTGCCAGATCTCAAAACGTATTATACAGCCACAGTAATCAAAACTGCCTGGCAGTGGTTTAATGACAGATACATAGACCAATGGAATATAATTGAGAACCCAGAAATAGAACCATCCACCTACGGTGAGCTGATGTTTGGCAAAGGCCCCAAATCCATTAAATGGGGAAGAGAATGTTTGTTTAATAAATGGGGCTGGCAAAATGGAGATCCATTTGAAGAAAAATGAAACAAAATCTGTACCTCACATCATACAAAAAAGCGAACTCCAGAAGCATCAAAGACTTAAAAGTGAAACCTAAAACTATACAGTTCCTCAAGGAAAATCTAGTGGCAAACTTAAGGGCTCTAATATATGGCATAAGTAG
>NW_006922564.1:447971-448449 GCF_000298275.1 Orycteropus afer afer
ATTAGGTATGTCTATGAAATGGGGAGTGTATCCAAGAACATGTACAGGGTTGGCAGGCAATGGTCCTATAAGTTTATGTGAATGATTCCCAGGTGTATAGTAGAGCTGACAAGGGGCAAGGATATGGTCATGGCTTGGTCAGAGCCAGCTACCCAGAGGGACCAAGTAGTTGAATCTGCGGGCTTGGGACCATAGTCACAGGGGACATCAGGCTCAATTGGCATAACATAGTATACAAAACATTGTTTCGCCTCCTACTTTGGCGAGTAGTGACTGGGATCTTAAAAGCTAGCAAGCTGCCATCTAGATGCAGCGATGGGTCTCCTCATCCAGAGCAAAGAAGAATAAAGAAAACCAAAATTCATGGAAATAATTAGTCCTAGTGACTGTTTCACCATCTGATCTGTAGCCTATATGAATATGAGACGAGTAGAACTAGATTGTGCCTGGCTACCACTGTCATCCACTTGGAAGGGGA
>NW_006922564.1:449115-449859 GCF_000298275.1 Orycteropus afer afer
GCTGCCTATGCATAGGGATACAGCTCAGGGGGCAGGAGTCCATGGAGGCATGGACACTGGGAAAAGGTAACTATGGGGAGAAAGTGGGAGGGGAGCTGTTGCACTGTCGTAGACTGTGGTCAATGTCATGAGACAAAGTGTATGTGAACCACTGTATGGAAAGTGAATTTGCTCTGTAAACCTTCACCCAAATCACAAAAAAAAAAAAAAAAAAATGAATACCTAACTCCCATCTTAGGAAACTGGAGAAAGAAGAGCAATTTAAGACTAATGCAAGCAGGAGAAAATAAAATATAACTTAGATGAGGACTTGATAACATTGATGGCAATGCAGAAAATAAAGTAAACATCTGATTCTTGAAAAAAATAAGGTTATAATACTCTAGCCAAGAAGAAAAAAAATAGAGAAGACACAGATTTACAGTATCAAAAATGAAAGCAGATTTCAAAACTTAGATGAAATAGATCTCTTCCTTGAAAGGCACAACTTAATAAAACTCACAAAATTAGAATTAGTCAATTCCAGTAGACCTATATGTATTTAAAAAAATTTATTCTGTAATTAATGACTTTCCCAATAAAGAGAACACTAGATCCAATTGGTTTCATTGCTCAAATTTACCAAACGTAAGGAAGAAAAGTTGCCAATTCTCTACAATATCTTCCACAAAATAGAAGGAGAAGGAAAATTTCCTGACTCATTTTATGATAGTTGTTGTTGTTGTTATGTGTCGTGGAGTGGGA
>NW_006922564.1:450082-451226 GCF_000298275.1 Orycteropus afer afer
TACCAGAGCTCCCTTTTAGGACAGTAGAATTACCTTAACACCAAAACCAGATAAAGACTTGACAAGAAAGGCAAACTATAAATCAATATCTCTCATTAACTTAGACAAAGCAATCCTCAACAAAATATTAGCAAATCAAGCTAAGCAAGTATACAAAATAATACATAAAACAACAATGTGGAATTTACTCCAGGCATGTAAATCTGGTTTGTCTTTCAAAAATCAGTTAATCCACTACATTAACAGGCTAGAGAAGAAAACTCATATAATTACATCAGCTGGTACAGAAAAACAATTGACAAAATCCAGTAAACATCCATGATAAAAACTTTCTGCAAACTAGGAACAGAGGAAAACTTATCCAACTTTATAAGTTATATTTGAAATACCCTTTAGGAAGATCATACTTAATCGTGAGAATCTGTATACTTTATCCATAATATTGGGAGCAAGACATGAATAGTCCCATTCATCATTTCTATTCAACATCATCCTGTAAAACTTAGTTAATTCAATATGGAAATAAGAAGTACATTAGTTGGGAAATTGAGATAAAACTACTTGTTCACAGATGTTATGATTGTCTATGTAAACAATGCAAAGGAAATGACAACTTTTTCACTGAAAGTAAGTGATTATAACATGATATCAGAATACAAGCTTAATATAAAAAGGACAATTGCTTTTCTATATACCAGCAGTGAAAAATTGGATTTTGAAATTAAAAACACAATATAATTTTTACCAGCTGTAAAAAAAATAAATAGGAATAAATCTGACAAAACATGTTGGAAAGTGTAAAAGTCTGATAAAAAATGTGAATTAATGGAAAGATATTCCACATTCATGGACTAGAAGACTTAATTTTTTTTGTTGTTATGATTTCCATTCTTGTCATCCTGGTCTATAGTTTCAATGCAAGATCAATCAACATTCTTGCAGGTTATTTTGTAAATATTGGGAATCCTGTCCTAAAGTTCATATGGAAAGGCAAAAGAGAAAGATAGACAACATAATATTGAAGTAAAAGAAAATAATTGGACGATTGGAACAACCCAAAAGCAAAGATTTCATGTAAAGCTACAAGAATCAAAACAACTCTTATTGGTAAAATAATAGACATAAAAATCAAAGGAACATAACA
>NW_006922564.1:451893-452551 GCF_000298275.1 Orycteropus afer afer
AAATAAAAATGAACCAGACATCTCCCTTGAGAATAAAACATGTAGAAGATAATATAAGAAAAACAAAACAAAACAAAAAAACACAAACACATGGCATCTTGGTTTTGGCATGAGTTTCTAGATAAAATACCAAAGCAATGATCAGTAAAAGAATAACTTGATAAATTGTACATTATTAAAATGCTAAAATCTTCTCTGTGAAGTTAATAAAAGACAAGCCACAGACTGAGCAGAAATACTTAAAATACATTCTTGATAGAAGACTTACATCCAAAATATAGAAAGAAATCTTGAAAACCTACAATAAGAAAACAAATACTCCAATTTAAAATGGACAAAAGATCTAAACATGTTACTTCTCAAAATATGAATTTTTGGGCAAATGCACACTATTCTGGGATGATAGTACATTATCAGAGATCTTTTTGTCTCTTCCATTTTCCTAGTGTGTCTGTTAATCCATACCTATTGATACTGTGCTCAGTTTAGGACTACTAATTCCCAATTGATTGCTCTGTTTTTGATAATTTCCTAGGGCATAAATTGTTCCACTCCTCGGAAGAAAGATGGGGCAATCTACTTCCGTAGTGATACTGCCTGGGAAACCCAAGGAGGGGTCGCTATGAGTCAGGTCTGACTTGAAGGCACATAACAACAA
>NW_006922564.1:453247-454778 GCF_000298275.1 Orycteropus afer afer
ATGCTACATCTCTCAATTAGTTCCAGTAGTCTTTTTTCTTTTTTCCACTGAGTCTCTTGGGTTTTCTAGGTATAGTATCACACCATCAGTAAATAGGGATAGTTTGACTTCTTCCTTACCAATTTGGATGCCTTTGATTTCCTTTTCTTGCTATTGCCCTGCCTAGGACTTCCAATATAATGTTGAATAGATGTGTGATAGAAACCATCCTTATCTGGTTCCTGTTTGCAGGGGGAATGGTTTCAGTCTCTCTCCATTGAGAATAATGTTGACTGTTGATTTTGCATATGTACTGCTGTCAATGCGTATGCATATGCACTGCTGCCAATCAAGATCATCAGCCATGAAGAAAGCAAGATGTCACTAAAAAGACAACAACAAAAAAAAATACCAAAATTGATGACAGAAGAGACTCTGAAAATTGCCCTTGAGCAGAGAGTAGCTAAAGCAAATGGAAGAAATGACAAGATAAGAGAAATGAACTGAATATTTCAAAGAGCAGCTAGAGAAGACAAAGCCAATTACTATAATGAAATGTGCAAAGACCTGGAGTTAGAAAACCAAAAGGGAAGAACACACTCGGCATTTCTCAAGCTGAAAGAATTGAAGAAAAAATTTAAGCCTCAAGTTGCAATATTGAAAGTTTCTAAGGGCAAAACAATGAATGATGCAGGAAACATCAAAAGAAGGTGGAAGAAATACACAGAGTCACTGTACCAAAAAGAACTCGTTGATCTTCATCCACTTCAGGAGGTGGCATATGATCTAGAACCAATGGTTCAATGAAGGAATTGGTGAAGAACAAGGCTCTGGGAATTGATGGAATACTCATTGAGATATTTCAATAAACGAATGCTGCAATGGAGGCACTCACTTGTTTATGCCAAGAGATTTGGAAGACAGCTACCTGGCCAACTGACTGGAAGAGATCCATATTTGTACCCATTCCAAAGAGAGGTGATCCCTCAGAATGTGAAAATATCGAACAATATCATTAATATCACATGCAAGTAAGATCTCACTGAAAATATTTCAAAAACAGTTACAGCAGTATATTGACAGAGAATTTCCAGAGGTGCAAGCTGGATTCAGAAGAGGACGTGGAACAAGGGATATCATAGCTGCTGTCAGATGGAACTTGGCTCAAGGCAAAGAATACCAGAAAGATGTTTACTGGCACTTTACTGACTATGCAAAGGCATTTGATTGTGTGGATCATGACAAATTATGGATAACATTGAGAAGAATTGGAATTCTCGAACACTTGATTGTACTCATGAGGAACCTGTACCTTGACCAGGAGGCTGTCATTTGAACGGAACAAGGGGACACTGCATGCTTTAAAATAAGGAAGGGAATGTGTCAGGGTTGTGTCCTTTCTCCATACTTATTCAATCTGTATGCTGAGCAAATAATCCAAGAAGCTGGACTATATAAAGAAAAACATGGCATCAGGATTGGAGGAAGAATCATTAACAACCTGAGATACACAGATGATACAACTTTGCTTGCTGAAAGTGAGGATGACTTG
>NW_006922564.1:455303-456707 GCF_000298275.1 Orycteropus afer afer
CTATGAGTCAGAAACGACTCGATCACACCTGAGAACAACAACAGCGACAACTGCTGCAAAGTAGTATCTGACTCATAAAGACCACTCTTTGGTTTCTGAGGCAGTATCACTTCGGGAGTAGATTGCCCAAACTTCCTTCCGATGATTGGCTGGTGGGTTTGAAACACCAGCTTTCTGGTTAGTAGTAGAATGTCTTAGGTACTGTGCCACTAGAGCTCTTTATTAAGTTGAGGATTGTCCCTTCTATTATTTTGCTGACAGTTTTTATCAGGAAAGGATGTTGTATTTTATCAAATGTCTTTTCTTCATCAATTTATATCATCATGTGATTCTTTTCCTTTGTTGTTTTTTATGTGATGGATGACGTTGATAGTTCTTCTGATGTTGAAACATCCTTGCGTAACTGGTATGAACTTCAATTGGTCATAATGAATTACTTTTTGGATATGTTGTTGGAGTCTATTTGGTAGCATTTTGTTGAAGAATTTTGCATCTATATTCCTGAGGGATATTGGTTTGTAGTTTTCCTGTTTAGTGATGTATTTGCCTGGTTTGGGTATCAAGGACATGCTTTCTGCATAAAATGAATGTGGGACGATTCCACCCTGTTGTACGTTGTGGATTAGCTTGGGTACGATTGGTGTAAGTTCTTTTCTGAATGTTTGGTAGAATTCACTGGTGAAACTGTCTCGGCCAGGATTATTTTTGCGGGTAAATTTTTTATGACCTGTTCAATTTCATCTTTTGTTATGGGCCTTTTCAACTTTTCCACCTCAGTCTGTGTTAGTTAAGGTAAGTAATGTGCTTCTAGAAATTTGTCCATTTCTTCTAGATTTTTAATTTTTTGGAGTACAGTTCTTCATAATATCCTGATACTATCTATTTTATTTCAGTTGGTTCTGTTGTGATGTCACTGAAAGCATTTCTTATTTGTGTTATTTGTATTCTCTCTCTTTTCCTTTGTTAAATTTATTGGTGGTTTGTCAATGCTATTAATTTTTTCAAAAGAACAACTTCTAATCTTGTTGATTTTTTTATTGTGTTTTCATGAAGATTTACAGAGCACATTCACTTTCCATACAGCAGTTCACATATATTTTCTCGCATGACATTGAATAGAGTTTACACAATGCAACAGCTCCCCTCCCCCTTCCTCCCCTTAGTTATGTCTTCCCAGTGTCCATCGCTTCATGCACTCCTGCCACCCTGAGCTGTCTCCCTGTGCATAAGCAGCCCTTATTTCTCCCATGATTGTGCTCTCCAAGGAGTGTATCTACCTCAGGTAAATGTTCAACTCATATGCCTATCTTTTGTTTGGCTGGAAACCACAGGTGTGGGTTCAATTCCAGACCTGAGGGCAACTAGGGGCCATAGTCTCAGTGGTTCCACCAGGCACTATCCGAC
>NW_006922565.1:0-490 GCF_000298275.1 Orycteropus afer afer
GGAACTCTCTGGTTGTTGATTGTTGATCCAAGTATAATTAAATCCCTAAAAACTTCAATCGTTTCTCCATTTATTGCAATGTTGCAATTGTGAGGACTTTTGTTTTCTTTAAATTGAGGTGTAATCCAAATTGAAGACTGGTTTTTGATCTTCATCTGTAAGTGCTTCAAGTCTTCTTTCCTTTCTGCAAGCAAGGTTGTGTCATCTGCATATTACAGGCTGTTAAGGAGTCTTGTTCCAATACTGATTCTGCCTTCTTCTTCCTGTAGTCCAGTTCCTCAGATTATTTCCTCAATACATAGATTAAGTGTGGTGAAAATATAAAACTGTGATGCACACCCTTTCTGATTTTAAACCATGGGGTATCTCCTTTTTCTTTTCAAATGACAGCCTCTGGGTCTATGTACAGGGTCCTCATGAGTATAGTTAAATGTTCTGTAATTCCCATTGTTTGCAATGTTATCCATAAGTTGTTATGATCCACACAGTC
>NW_006922565.1:3472-4523 GCF_000298275.1 Orycteropus afer afer
TCAGTCTGCAGAACTTGGTAAAAATCTTCAATTTCTTTATCTTTGGCTTTAGTGGTTGGGATGTAAATTTGAATAGTAGTAGTAGTATTAACTCATCTTCCTTATAAGCTTATGTATATTATCCCATCACCGACAGTATTGTACTTCAAGACAGATCTTGAAATGTTCATTTTGATGATGAATGTGGTGCCACTCCTCTTCAATTTGTTATTCCTGGCACAGTAGACCATATGAATATCTGATTCAAAATGGCCAAATCAGTCTATTTTAGCTCTCTAATTCCTAAGATATCAATCTTTATGCATTCCATTTCATTTCTGACAACTTCCAATTTTCCTAGATTTGTACTTTGTACTTTCCATGTTTCAGCTATCAATGGACATTTGCAGCTATTTCTTCCCATTCTAAGACATGTCCTTTCAGCAAATGAAGGTTCCAAAAGTATTACTCCAACACTTCTCTTTCAGTTTGTCATAATGTGGTGGCTTACATGTTATTGTGAGGCTAGAAGTTATGTCACTGGTGTTTCAAATATCCACAAGGTCACCCATTATGTACAAGTTTCAAGGAAACTTCCACACTATGACAGACTGGCAAGAAGGATGACGTTATCCACTTCTGAAAACATTAGACACTGAAAACCTTATGAAAAGCAGGGAAACACTGTCTGATATAGTGCCAGAATATGATCTCCTCAAGTTGGAAGGCACTCAAAATATAGCTGGGAAAAAGCTGTCTCCTCAAAATAGAGTTGATCCACTGCTTCTACTCTCCTAAATAGTATAATTTCCCAGATGCTCTTTGAACCAGTCATAATATCAACTTACTTTTAATATCAACTTGAATATTTAATGAGTTAAATAACATTTTCACATGGATTTATTTTATATTTGCCTGAGAGTCATTCTTTTAGTCATTTGAAAATAATAGTTTAATAATCGTTTTTGAAACATATGGATACCAGAGTCACACCAAATTCTTCCAAGTTTGGAAACTGAAACTCCAGAGACCATCAATTTCCTGGCATGCCAGTAAGGAAAACTCCATAAAG
>NW_006922565.1:5658-6659 GCF_000298275.1 Orycteropus afer afer
GAAGAATTACTCTTCTAATTCCTAATATGGACTAAAGTGTGCATGTTTTTTCATCCCTCTCTTGAGGGAATATTTCAGTTTCACAGAAGAGCTATGAGATAAAAGAAATAGACAAACTTTTTTTTTGTAGATTTTTTTTCAAAGAAAATTTTATTTTTGACAGTATGAGGTTTTTTTTTTTACAGTTCATGTGAATTGCATTCCCTTTCTGTGTCAAAGTCCCGACGTGCTCCTGTGTTGTGCCTTACTTTATATTTTTTTTCTGTCTTTTCTGCTTTCCTTTCATCTCTCTCCTTGTTAAGTTGTGTCTTCTGTACAGGATTCTACCTGAAGGTTTTAATGTTTTTTCAATTTGTCTTAAATCAAGTGTGGTTGCAATCAGGTAACTGTTTGGGGAGGTAAGGATTGGAAAGAAAGGAGCAAAGGGAAGGCCATGCTGAGAAGAAAGAGTGAGGCAGGAACAGAGAGAAGAAGGTGAAACTCTGCTAGCAATTAACACAGGGTGTCCTTTGCTCTTCAGTATGTGGAGAAACATTAGGTGGAAAAGAGGAAATGACTCTTAAGCGGCCTTTGAATTCCTTTTTATTTATCTATTTTTTGCATGAAAAATCTCTGTTAATGGGATCTGGGATGACTACACTGAGATATTTGAACTTTGGTTTAGAAGTAATAATGATCTAACCCCAAACTGTTAAAAATAACTGTAAAGGAATAGACGAGGACCTGAAAAATGTTAATGAGCTCCAATTAGATGAATCTTCAAACGTTCATTTATCTGAACTGCTACAGTGGACAAATGAGATATTAGTGTCCTGAATTGAATGTGAATCTTTGTCATTCTTTTCTTCACTTGTTTCCTTGTAGTATTCCTAAATTGTTGGATTTAAGCCAAGCCCCTTTCTGTTGTTTGTTTAATGAGAGAGGAAAGTATTACATCTTAGCTTTGCCTTGTTTGCAAAAATCAGTTGCTTGCATATCAGCTTTCCTTTTTTTTTTTTTTT
>NW_006922565.1:7331-8448 GCF_000298275.1 Orycteropus afer afer
ATATATATATATATATATATACATACATATACACACACACACACACACACACACATATATAGCCTTATATTTCTTTCTGCCTGGCAAGACAGTTGCCACCAATTATTAAAGTAAACTGCTTGGATTGTATTTGCATTTCAATTATTCCTGCTAGCTCTGTTCCTCATTATTTTAGATTTGGTAGATACTTTGATTAAGCTTATTAAAACATTTGGATCCTCAAGATTTAGGCTGAACTTCCATGATACAGTTTTTGATGGTCTTGAGATGAAGTTAATCTCATTCTTAATGAGACTGGTTTGTGAGAGTCTGGCAAGTAGTCCTCTCTGGCAGTCAAGTGTATGTAGCTCAGCATGAATTTATTTTATTCTACTTGTTCAACGTCCAGAAACATGTAATGAGAAAATCTTGTGGTTTTGTGGGAAAATAGGCACCTCAAAAAACTAGCCACTATTTCTGTACTTAAAGATGAAAAACTCATAAAAAAATGATGTTAATTTAGATGAGAGAAGTTTTGGAAAATTAAGTAGTAGAATATTGAATTTGTTAATGCAGTTATTTGACAATAACAAGTGTCCTCCACAAATTTTATATATGAACAAGAGAGGGAAAGGGAGAAAGAGATTTGTAAAAGTATTTTTACTTCAAACAATATACATATTTTTAGTGAAGTGAAAAACCGCTATTAAATTTTGAAAAGTAGCAAGAGTTATATAAGATTTATGAATTATTTTAGTTCCATGTTTATATAACATAGATTATATAACTTTGATTATCTAAATGGATTACTCAATAGTTTCAGCTAAGCTTCATATCATGAGGAAAGTTATATTTTTAACAGTAATAGTCATAGATTTAAGAGCTTTAGTAGTACACTGGTTAAGCACTTGCCTGCTAACCAAAAGCTCAGTGGTTTGAAATCAACAACCTCTCCATGAGGAAAGATGTGGCAGTCTGCCTCTATAAGATTGTTGTTGTTGTTGTTGTTATGTGCCGTTGAGTCGGACCCTACTCATAGCGACACCTCCTTGGGTTTCCAAGGCAGTATCACTATGGAAGTAGATTGCCCCATCTTCCTTCCGAGGAGTGGCTGGTGGGTTTGAACCACCAGCCTTCT
>NW_006922565.1:8888-11071 GCF_000298275.1 Orycteropus afer afer
GTTGAAGCTGAAGAAAATTAAAACAAATCCACAGAGCCATAATATGACCTTGAGTATACTTCACCTGAATTGAGAGAACAACTGAAGAATAGATTTGTTGCACAGGACACTATGATTGAAGAAAGACCAGCTGAGTTGCTAGGTGACATCATACATGAAGAAAGCAAAAGGCCCAAAGAACAGAAAAAGAAAAGAAGACCAAAATGAATGTCAGAAAAGATTGAAACTTGTTCTTGAATGGAGAGTAGATAAATGGAATAGAAGAAATGATGATGTAAAAGAGCTGAATAGAAAACTTCAATGGACAGCTCAAAAAGACAAAGTAAAATATTATAATGAACTGTGCAAAGACCTGGAGTTAGAGAATCAAAGAGGAAGAACATGTTCTGCATTTCACAAGCTGAAAGAGCTAAAGAGAAAATTCAAGCCCCAAGTTACAGTATTGAAAGATTCTATAGGCAAAATCTGTACTGGAAGAAATACAGCTGGAATGCTCCTTAGAAGCTAGAATGGCCAGATTTCATCTCATACATTTCAACATAACATACTTTGGTTATGTTGTCCTGAGGGATCAGTCCGTGGAGAAGGATATCATGCTTGCTAAGGTAGAGGATCAGTGAAAAAGTGGAAGACTCACAATCAGATGGATTTCCACAGTGGCTGCAATCATGGGCTTCAGCACAGCAAAAATGGTAAAGATGAAGCAGGATTGGACAGTACTTCATTCTCTTGTACATAGCTTTCCCATGAATCAGAAAGGACTCAACAGCACATAACAACAACAACAAGGGTAAAATAATGAATGATGCAGGAAGCATCAGAAGAAGATGGAAAGAAGACACAGAGTCACTGTACTAAAAATAATTTGTCTACATTCAACCATATCAGGAGATAGTTATAATCAAAAACTAATGGTATGGAAGGAAGAAGTCTAAGCTACAATGAAAGAATAGGTGAAAAACAAAACCCACTGGTATTGAGTTGATTCTCACTCATAGTGACCCTATAGGACAGAGTAGAACTTCTCTATGGAGTTTCTAAGACTGTAAATCTTTACAGAAGTAGACTGTCTCATCTATCTCCAGAGGAGTAGCGGGTGGATTTGAACCATTAACATTCTGGTGAGCAGCTGAATGCTTTACTCACTGTGCTACCAGAGCACCTTGATGAAAAATAAGGCTACAGGAATTGATGGGATACCCATTGAAATGTATCAACTAACAGATGCAAATTTGGAAAAACAGTTCTCTGGTCAACCTACTAGAATAGATCCATATCTGTGCCCATCCCAAAGAAAGATGATTGAACAGAATGTGGAAATTTTTGAATAATATTAATATCACACATAGGTCAAATTTAGCTGAAAATATTTAAAAAATGATTACAGCAGTACATCAACAAGGAACTTCCAGCTATTCAAATATGATTCAGAAGAGGGATTTAATGAGGGATACCATTGCTGATGTTAGATGAATTTTGGCTGAAAGCTAAGTATACCAGAAAGATGTTGACCTGTGTTTCATTGACTATGCAAAAGCATTTGACTCTTTGGATCATAAAAAATTATAAATAACATTGCAAAGAATGGGAGTCACAGAACACTTAATTGTTCTCATGAAGAAACTGTACATAGAGGAAGAGACAAGCATTCAAACAGAACAAGGAAATACTGCAGGGAGTGTGTCAGGATTGTAGCCTTTCACTATACTTAATCAATTTGTATTGTTGTTGTTATGTGCCATTGAATCAACTCCGACTCATAGCGACCTTATTTACAATAGAATGAAACACTGCCTGGTCCTGTGCCAGCCTCATGATCTCTACTATATCTAACTTCATTTGTGGTGGTTACTTTTGTGTGTCAACTTGAGTAGGCCTGGTAGAGTGGCTGGGCAGCTAGAAGTAGTATTCACCATGATGAGAATGGTAATCAACTCCATGGTGGAATCTACTGTGAGCAGCTGAGTGGCTGCCTTTGGGTATTTGGTCTGCTTCCCATATATAAGAAACAGCTTTGGGAATGGTCTCTAGTTATGGCATGCTTGGAACTTGCATGTAGCCATGTCATTGTTCAGCAGCCTGCCATGCTCTGCCAACCTTGAGACTTACAATGGACTTGAATTAATGGCCTGCCATGTGGTTTGGTAAATATCAGGACTATGCCATTTTATTTGTCAACCTTG
>NW_006922565.1:11893-13541 GCF_000298275.1 Orycteropus afer afer
TGCAGACTGTAGTCTTCAATCTTTATCAGTAGGTGCTTCAAGTCATCCTCACTTTCAGCAAGCAAAGTTGTGTCATCTATGTATAGCAGGTTGTTAAATAGATTTCCTCCAATCCTGATGCCACAATCTTCTTTATACAGTCCAGCTTCTTGGATTATTTGCTCACCATACAGATTGAATAAGTCTGGTGAAAGGATGCAATCCTGATGCATTCCCTTCTCGATCTTAAACCATCTTCTCGTTGTGTTCTAATGACAGCCTCCTGGTCTATGTATAGGTTCCTCATGAGTACAATCAAGTTGACACCCACTCACACTGACCCTATGTACAAAAGAATGAAACAGTGTCCAATCCTACACCAAACTCACAATCCTAGGCATTAGTAAGACGAAGTGGACTGGTATTGGCCATTTTGAATCAGATAATCTTATAGTCTACCATGCCAGGAAGACAAATGGAAGAGGAATGATATTGTATTTATCATGAAAAAGAACATGTCAAGGTGTATCCTAAAGTACAATGCTGTCAGTAACAGTATGATATACATACACCTATCAGGAAGATCAGATAATATTAATATTTAAATTTATGCACCAAGTACTAAAGCCAAAGATGAAGAAATTGAAGATTTTTACCAACTTCTGCAGTCTGAAATTGAACAAACATTCATCAAGATTTATTGTTAATTATTGTTGATTGTCATGCAAAAGTTGGAAACAAAGAAGAATCATCATTAGTTGGAAAATATGGACTTGGTGATAGAAATCATGCTGGACATCATATGACAGGGTTTTGCAAGATCAGATATATTCATTGCAAATATCTTTTTGCAACAAGATAAATGGCAGGTGTACACCTGGAGCTCATCAGATGAAATACACAGAAATGAGATTGACTACCTCTGTGAAAAGAGGCAATGGAAAAGCTGAATAACATCAGTCAAAATAAGGCCAGGAGCTAACTTTGGAATGGATCATCATTTGTTCATATGCAAGTTCAAGTTGAAGCTACAGAAAATTAAAATAAGTCCACAACAGCCAAAATACGACCTTCCTTATATCTCCCCTGAATTTACAGTACATCTGAAGAATGGATTTGATGCATTGCACACCAATGATCAAAAACCAGATAAGTTGTGGGATGACATCAAGAGCATCATACATGAAGAAAACAAATGGTCATTCCAAAGACAGAAAAGGAAGAAAAGACCAAAATGGCTGTCAGAACTTGCTCATAAACATAGAATAGCTAATATGAGTGGAAGAAATGCTTATATAAAACAAGTAAACAAAAAATTTCAAAGGACAGCTCAAAAAGACAAAGAAAAGTATTATAATTAAATGTGCAAAGACCTGGAATTAGAAAACCAAAAGGTAAGAACATGCTTGACATTTTTTAAGTTGAAAAAATTGAAGAAAAAAATTCAAGCCTTGAGGTTCAATATTGAAGAATTATATGGGCAAAATATTGAACATTGCAGGAAGCATCAAATGAAGATAGAAATAATACAAAGTCATTGTGTTAAAAAGAATTGGTTGATGTCCAACTATTTCAGGAGGAAGCATGTGATTAAGAAACAATGGTATTGAAGGAAAAAGCCTGAACTGCACTGAAGGAATTGGCAAAAAGCAAGGCTCCAGGAATTGTT
>NW_006922565.1:31135-32214 GCF_000298275.1 Orycteropus afer afer
CTGTCATGAAAGAAGTGCAGCCAGAATGCTCCTTGGAAGCAGGAATAGCCAGAGTACATTTCACCTACTTTCTGAGAAGAGACCATTCCTTGGAGAGGGATATCATGCTTGGTAAAGTAGAGTGTCAGCAAAAAATGGGAAGACCCTCAACAAAATGGATTGACACACTGGCTGCAATGATCAGCTCAAGAATAGCAAATATTGTGAGGATCATTTCATTCTGTTGTATATAGGGTCTCTGTGAGTCAGAACCAACTTGACAGCACCTAACAACGACAACAGATTTGCAAGTTTCCAATGTCAAGACAATACAGTAAAATAAGTTTTCAGAAATATGATCCCACCCTTATTTCTATTCATTACATTTCTCTTCCCACTACAGTAAATCACCTTATTTTCCAGTATATCTTTGCAGTATTTATTTTTATAGACACAAGAAAACGCACATGCATATTCTTATTTTTCCATATTTTTTTTCTCAGTGTACTTTCTTCTTTGGTTATTATTTTCTTAACCAAGTTTAAATTTCACCAATTTCCAGGAATACATTCTTTCTATACAATACTATGACATTGAGAATAAAGGTAAAGTCCCCTATGACAGCCTTCTCAATCTTGATTTTTTCCTCCTCCCTCAGAGGTGATTATTATGTGGTCTGTTTGAAATGCATCTTTTCACATCTGTTTCTATTGCACTGATGTATGTATGAATGGATGGCATTATATATAGACTATGTCTTATATTATGTGCATTTTGTCTAACTGTTTTCCAGTAGGCCCTGACTCATGGTGTACTTTTGTACAACAAAACAATATATTACCTAAGCCTGTATCATCTGCATGATTGGTTATGGGTTAGTCTACTGTTCTCTACAGGGCTTTCCTTGGCTGCTTTTTGAAAGTATGTTTCCAGACTTTTCTTCTTCATCTGTCTTGGTCTGTAAGCTCGCTGAAACCTGTTTAGCATCATAGAATCATGCATGCTTCTACTAACAGACAAGTACAGGCTAGTTTGCACATGAGTTTCATTAGCTGGGAATCAAACACATGTTTCTTGCATGAAGGCAAGAATTCTAGAAC
>NW_006922565.1:33199-37304 GCF_000298275.1 Orycteropus afer afer
TGGGCAATCTACTTCCATAGTGATACTGCCTCAGAAACTCAAGGAAAGATCTCTATGAGTCAGGTCCAACTTTACGGCACATAACAACAACAAAAATGGTGAATGGTCATTTACTGATATGATCATGTGGTCTATTCCTTTGTTTTATTTATGAGTTTCACTACTCTTTTACAGCTCTAGGAAAATTGCAATTTGTCAAAAATAAAATGAAACACATAAAGATCAATATTCAAAACATTAATGAGTTGAAATGGTCTGGTACTGTCCATCTTAAGTCAGACATACATATTGTCTACTATTCTAGGAATGACAAATTGAAGAGAATTAGCTTTGCATTCCTGGTCAAAAAGAATTTTACAAGATCTATCCTGAAGTATAATGTTGTCAATGATAAGATAAGACATTACAAGGGATATACACTAATGACTAAAAACCAGGTAATTGTGGGATGACATTAAAGACATCATATATGAAGAAAGCTAATGGTCATTAAAAAGAAAGGAAAGAAATAAAAGATCAAAACGAATCTCAGAAGAGACTATGGAACTAAAGCAAATGGAACAAATGATGAAGCAAAAGAGCTGAAAAGAAGATTTCAAAGGGTGGCTTGAGAAGACAAACTATTATGATGAAATTGAAAAGACGAAGAATTAGAAACCCAAAAGGAAGGAATACATTCAGCATTTCTCAAACTGAAAGAACTGAAGTACTTGTAGGATACACCTACAAGGAAAACCAGTTCATACAAATATTTATACACTAACCACAAATGTCAAAGATAAAGATATTGAACATTTTTTTTTTCCAACTTCCCAGTCTGAAATGGGTCAAATGTGCAATAAAGATATATTTATAATTAATAGCAGTTGGAATATGAAAGCTGGAATCTAAGGACTGATATTTGGAAAATATGGCTTTGGTGATAAAAAGCATATCAGAGAGCACATGATAAAAGTTTACAAGACCAATGATCTATTCATTGAAAATTCTACTTTTCAACAACATAAACAGTAATTGTACATGTGGGTGAAATACATAGGGATCAAATCAACTACTTCTGTGGAAAGATACAAGGAAAAATTCAATATCACCATTCTGCACAAGGCAAGGGTCAGATTGCCAAACAGACATCCGTTGCTCATATGGAAGTTCAAGTTGAAGCTGAAGAAAATTAGAACAAGTCCATGAGATTTAAAGTACCATCTTGAGTTTAAAGACCTGGATTTAGAGATTATCTCAAGAATACACTTCATGCATTGAACACTAATGACTGAAGACCAGAACACTGTAGGATGACATCAAGGACACCATACATGAAGAAAGCTAAAGGTCATTAAAAAGAAAGGAAAGAAACAAAAGATCAAAATGAATATCAGATGAGACTATGGAACTACAAATAGAAGAAATGGAGCAAAAGAGCTGAAAAGAAGAATTCAAAAGGTGGCTCGAGAAGACTATTATGATGAAATGTGAAAAGACCAGGAATTAGAAACCCCAAAGGAAAGAGTAAGCTCAGAATTTCTCAAGCTGAAAGAACTGAAGAAAAAAATTCAAACCTCAATTTGTAATATTGAAGGATTCTATGAGAAAAATACTGAATGATGCAGGAAGCATCAAAAGAAGATGAGAGAAATACAGAGTCACTGTGCCAAAATGATTTGATCAACATTCAATCACTTCAGGAGGTAGCATATGATTAAGAAACAATGGTATGTAGAAGTTCAAGCTGCACTGACAGCAATTGGAAAAAAAAAAGCCCCCCTCTGGGAATTGGCAGAATGCCACGTGAGATGGTTTAACAAATGGATGCAAACTTATGAGCGCTCACTCATCTATGCCAAGAAATTTGGAAGACAGCTGCCTGGCCAGCCACATGGAAATCAATCATATTTGTGTGCATTCCAAAGAAAGGTGATACAACAGAATGTTGAAATTATCAAACAATGTAGCTACTATCACATACAAGTAAAATTGTGTTGAAGATAATTCAAAAATAGTGCATTGACAGGCAACTGTCAGAATTTTAAGCTGGTCTCATAAGAAGACATGGAACTATGAATATAACTGCTGATATCAGATGGATCTTGGGTTAAAGGAGAGAATGCTGGGAAGATATTTACCAGTGTTTTATTGACAAAACAAAGGCATTGGACTGTTTGGCCCATAACAAAATATGTATGGTGCTGCAAAGAACGTGAATTCTAGACTAATTAAGTGTACTTAGCCTAAGACACTTGACTGCTAACCAGAAGGCTGGAGGTTCAAACCCACCAGCCACTCCTCAGAACGAAGATGGGGCAATTTACTTCCATAGTGATACTGCCTCGGAAACCCAAGGAGGGGTCGCTATGAGTCAGGTCTGACTCAATGGCACATAACAACAACAAATAGCAACTGTACATACATCAAGAGCCAGTCTTTCAAATACGCAAGAGGACACTGCATGGTTTAAAATCAGGAATGATGTACATCAGGGTTCTGCCTTTCATCATACTTATTCAACTTTTAACTGAGAAGCTGGGCTATGGGAAGAAGAATGTGGCATCAGAATTGGAGGATCTGTGATATGCAAATGATGCAAACTTGCTGCTGAAATCAGAGGACTTGAAGCACTTACTGATGAAGATCAGTAACTACAGCTTTCAGTATGGATTACACCCTAGCATAAAGAAAACAAAAATCCTCACAACTGGACCAGTAAAAAATATCAGGATAAATGGATAAAAGATTGAAGTTGTTAAGGATTTAATTTTATTTGGCTCCACATGCAATGCCCATGGAAGCAGCCCTGAAGAAATCAAGCAACATACTGCAATGGGAAAATCTGCTGAAAAAGATCTCTTTAAAGTGTTGAGAAAGTAAAAATTCACTTTGAGGACTAAGGTGTACCTAATCCAACCCACATTATTTTCAGTCACCTTATATGCATGCAAAAGATGGACAATGAATAACGAAGAACCAAAAATAATTGATGACTTTCAATTATAGTGTTGGAGAAGAGTATTGAGTATACTATGGATTACCAGAAGAACAAATAAATCTGTCCTGGAAGTTCTACCAGAATGCTCCTTAGAAGTGACAATGGTGAAACTTCATCTCATATATTTTCATCATATTTTCAGGAGGGACCAGTCCTAGGAGGACAAACTGCTTTGTGAAGGACAGGGTCAGTGAAAAAGAGGAAGACTTTCAATGAGATGGATTGACACAGTGGCTGCATCAATGGGCTCAAGCACAGCAATGATTGTAAGGATGACACAGGACCAAACAGTATTTCATTCTGTTGTACATAGGATCACTACGAGACTCCATGGTACCTAAAAGCAGCAAGTTTCCATATGGTGCAGTGTTGTTCATTTAATGGATCCCCCCACCATTCATTAACTAGCTTCTTCCCTTCACATTGAGAAGATTAATTTGAATTCTTTACCATGAATATAAGCTATATTCAATCTGTCCCTTTTTTATTTTTCTGATCCTATATTATGCTATATTATAGGATCAACTGCATGATCCTATATTATGTCAGGTTTTTTGCTTGATCTGGATCCTGCATCTGGCTCATCATCATCTGTACTTGAACCAGTGGCCTGCCGTATTGCCTGCTGATCTTGGGATTGCTGCCTTTGCAGCCTGTGAGCCAACAATGTGCCATTTTACCTGCCAATCTTGGATTCATCAGTCTCCAAAGCCAGCAGCCTGCTGTACTGCTTGATTGTCTTGGGTTCATCAGCCCCTATAGCTTCACGAATCAGGAGAAACCTCCAGCTTGATGTCTGACCCATGGACTTGAAACTTGCCAACCTGTACAATTGCATGAGCCATTTCCTTGAGATAAAAGTTCTTATCTTTCCTTCTCTGTCTCTCTCTCTCTCTCTCTCTCTCTCTCAATAAGTCACTATTTTTGTTCTTTAGAGAACACCGTCTAAGATTACCACTAACTAGAGGGTAGCTGCAGGGATCCAGGTGAGGAGAGAGAACTCAGGTGCACCCAAAGCAACAGGGCAAAAGAGTGGGAGAAAGGGGATTAAAAGCCAGGAACCCAGACAGTGGAGCAGTCAGCTGCAGGGATCCAGGTGAGAAGAGAGAACCCAGGCACACCCAA
>NW_006922565.1:40753-54378 GCF_000298275.1 Orycteropus afer afer
CCCATTGTTGCATCCACTGTGTTGATCCATCTTGTCGAAGTTCTTTCCTTTCTTGGTCGACCCGCCACTTTACCAAGCTTGATCTCCTTCTCCAGGGAATGATCCCTTCTGACAACATGACCAAAGTATGTGAGACGAAGTCTGGCCATTCTCGCCTCCAAGGAGCATTCTGGCTGCACTTCATTCAGGACAGATCTGTTAGTCCTTTTAGCAGTCCAAAGTATTCTTAGCATTCTTCTCCAACACACAACTCAAAAACACCCACTCTTTTTTGGTCCTCCTTATTCGTTGTCCAGCTGTCACATGCATGAGAGATGATTGAAAATACCATGGCTTGGGTTAGGCACACCTTAGTCTTCAAGGAGACATCTTTGCCTTCAGCACTTCAAACAGATCTTTTGCATCAGATTTGCCCAATGCAATACATCATCTGATATCTTGACTACTGCTTCCATTGGTGTGGATTGTAGAAACAAGTAATATGAAGTCCTTCACAACTTCACTCTTTTCTCCATCCACCGTGAAGCTGTTTATTGGACTGCTTGCAAGGATTTTTGTTTTCTTTATATTGAGGTGTAATCCATATTGCGACTGTAGTCTTTAATCTTCATCAGTAATTGTCTCAAGTCACCCTCACTTTCAGCAAGCAAAGTTGTGTCATCTGTGTATCACAGGTTGTTAATGAGTCTTCTCAAATCCTGATGCCACGTTCTTCTTCATACAATCCAGCTTCTTGGATTATTTACTTAGCATACAAATTGAATAAGTGTGGTGAAAGATAAAACCTTGATGCACTCCCTTTCTGATTTTAAACCATGTGGTATCCCCTGTTCTGTTTGAATGACAGCCTCCTGGTCTACATACAGGTTCCTCATGAGTTCAGTCAAGTGTTCTGGAACTCCCATTGTTCTCAATGTTATCTCTAATTTGTGATGATTCACACAATTGAATGCTTTTGCATAGTCAATAATACGTAAGTAAACATCTTTATGATAGTCTTTGCTTTCGGCCAAGATCCATCTGACACCAGCAATGATATCCCTCATTCCATGTCCTCTTCTGAATCTGACCTGCATTTCTGGAAGTTCTCTGTCAATATACTGCTGCTATCGTTTTTTTTTTTTTTAATTATCTTCAGCAAGATTTTATTTGCCTGTAATATTAATGATTATGTTTGATAATTTCCACATTCTGTGGGATCACTTTTCTTTGGAACGGGTACAAATATGGATCTCTTCCAGTCAGTTGGCCAAGTAGCTGTCTTCCACATCTCAGCATAGCCAAGTGAATGTCTCCAGTGGAATATCCAGTCGTTGAAACATCTCAATGGGCATTCCATCAATTTCTGGAGCCTTGTTCTTTGTCAATCCTTTTAGTGAAGCCTTGACTTTTTCCTTCAATATCATTGATTCTTGATCACATGCAACCTCCTAAAATGGTTGAACATTGACTAATTGTTTTTGGTACAGTGACTGTGTATTCTTTCTATCTTGTCTTGATGTTTTTTTCATCATTCAATATTTTTCCCATAGAATCTTTCAATATTGCAACTTGAGGCTTAAATTTGTTTTTCAGTTCTTTCAGCTTGAGAAAAACCAAGCAAGTTCTTCCCTTTAGGTTTTCTAACTCCAGGTCTTTGCACATTTCATTATAATAATTGGCTTTGTCTTCTTGAACCACTCTTTGGAATCTTCTGTTCTACTCTTTTATTAGGGAAGTATCAGTTTACAATTCAGGTTCAGGAACACTCTCAGAATACAATTCTTTGATCAAGACAGTCTCTCCTCTGCTGTGCTCTTAGGTGTGCCTCCCTGACCCTTGACCTCTAGGCCTGGCCTCTGCCCTGCTCCATCAAGTGTCACAAGGCTCTTTTAACTCTGCCATTATTCACACGTAGGTGCACAACACTCTGCCAGCAAGCCTCCTCTTTAAAGGCACTCAGCTTCCTTATTCTATGGGCCAGCAAACCTGCCTCTCTGTCTCATGCCTCTTGGTTCCATTGCTGCCATCTCTCAGGTGGTCATGTCAGGTGGTAGTCTCTGTCATCTCTCTGCCAGGGAGGTCCAGTACAGGGATCTCTGATTCAAGAACATGCTCCACTCCACCTCCTGCTATTCTCTCTTGATGCCAGTGAGATACTCCCTTCTGCCTCTAGGAGGGGTCATTTTAAACCTAGCAGAATGACAAAACTAGCCAATCACCACATTAGGATTGCATACACCTTATTTGCATGGTCTCTCCTTACAAAGGTGCAATGCACTTTATTTACATTACTAACAAGCTATCCAATCCTCTTGGTAGACCAAAAGCACCTTATTTGCATAGTTCTACTAAGTCATCTGGTGGGAGTCATAAGAAAACATGGCAAGAAGAGCCATATTATGTAATTCAATGCACCACAACCAGTGGTTTTCATCCTGATTTGATGTTTTTATTGCCTAGAATGCCTTTAAAAATACTAATGAATAAATGTGTTATTTTGATCCTTTAAACATACTAAAGGATAAATGTCTTACAATGTTGAATCGATTTTGCTGATTTTGTATTTAAAAGTCCCCCTCCCCAGGTCTGTGCTCTAACAAATAACCATGAACTTATCGGTCAACATAACAGAACACAAATTTATTATCTTATAGTTTGGTAGGTCAGAAGTCCAATATTTATCTCACTGAGAAAAAGTCATGTTGTCAGCATGGTTTTATTCTTTCTAGAGATTCTAGGGGAGGGTCTATTTCCTTGAATTTCCCAGCTTCTAGAGACCACTTATAGTGGTCTCCATTTTCAAAGCCAGCAAAGTTTCACCTCTCTGTCCATATCCTAAAAATGTTCTCTATTTTTTTTATTTTTTTTTTTAATGGACTGGGCCTCAGGTTGATGTGTGAGACACTAAGGATTTTACTCTCATTTTGTTCAGGTTTCCAAGGAATGTATATGCATAAGTCATCATTGATCGAACCACATTCATAACCAATGAATTACTCAAAGTTTCAGCTACCCAACAGGGATGGCCAAAGAACCCACAAGGCCATCAGCACCACAGAACATCAAATACCATGCCAGTGAACAAGGAAGAGGAGCCAAGCCACTCAGGAAATGGAACTCCATATGCCATTCATGACATGAGAAAAAATAGGTCCTTATGAGCTTATGGAATCCCCAAGAAAGTATGAGTTCATCCTGGCAGAAACATCCTGACCTAACCTGGTTAATCTACTGCCTGTGTGTGGACTCCAGGCCATAATAAGTCCAGTGATACCCTTCCATTCTGGGACTGAAAGAAAACCTGGAACTCCTTTCAATTCCTTGGGCTTTCATTCGAGTAAAACTCCACCTGACAAGTGTAAGAACAAAGAGAGGCATACTTGAGATGTGTACACAGTTAAAACACAGGTAAAAAGCACAACTCCATTGGATTCCTGGATAGGTATCTTTCATCTGTATTTAATTTATTTTGAATATTAATGGATAAGTGTATAACTATGCATGAATTACATTATATGCTTATGTGCATCTGCTTATGTGCATGCAATTATTTACAGAGCTAGGTAGCACGGTACCAAAGATCTGTTCTGAACAATTGCTCAGTCAAGAATCTGGTACACTTACACCTAAAGAGTAAAGACTTCCAATAAAAATATACCCTCCTCCAACACCTCTGGATGCTGAAACATGCTGTGTTCCTGGGGTAAATGGATTATGCTAATTTATAACATTAATTGTGATTTATTAAAATTTATTTTTGATTATGTTTGCACAGTATAAGTCATCTCTAATACTGTTTATGCTTATTGATTTTGGCTGGGTTTTCATTAGTTTATTTTTTTAAAATTTTACACAGTCATTTATTTAAATACATATACGGAGCTCTAGTAGTGTATTGAGTAAGACATTTGGCTGCTAACCAGAAGGTTGGTGGTTCAAACCCACCTGCTGCTTCACAGGAGGAAGGTGAGGCAATCTACTTCAGTAAAGATTTACAGCCCTGGAAATCCACTGGAGGTTGCTATGAGTTGGAATCAACTTAGTGTCAATGGCTATACACACACACACACAAACACACACATCCAAACATAGGGTGAGCATCAATACAGTGCTAGAAATATGGAAAATCCTTGCCCTCAAGGAGTTGATATTCTTGTGGATGATACAGAGAAAGTAGATGTTAAAGATGTAATGAGAAGCAATTCATTCAGAACTTAGTAGATCATAGGAATAATCTTGTGTTTTACTCTGAAAGACAAAAGTTAACATTGGAAGTTTTTTAGCAGAGGAGTAAAACGATTAGATTTAGTGTAAGAAGATTGCCCTGGCTTCTCTGTGGCATTGCATAGACACTTTTTTTTTTTTTAAAGGTAGAAGTATAGACTATTGCAAAACCTTAACATAAAAGAGATGTTAACTTCAGCTAGGGGTTAGAAATGAATAGGTAAGATAAGTCTAAATTTTAAGTTTAGTTTGAAGGTAAATCTGATCATATTTCTGATAGGTTAAATGCAGAATATAAGAGAAGAAGAGGAGTGAGGATGATTTAAGACCATCATTCTGAAAAATAGAGTTGTCATTAAGTAAGATGGGGAAGATTGTGTAGCAAGCAGGTTTTGGGGAAAATATCAGAGAATCAAGTTTAGACATGTTACAGGTTTCTGAGGCAGTATCACTATGGAAATAGATTGCCCAACCTCTGAAAGAAGGATGGGCAATCTTCTTCTGTAGTGATACTGCCTCGGAAACCCAAGGAAGGGTCGCTATGAGTCAAGTCCAACTTGAGGGCACATAACAACAACAACAACAGGTTTGTGATGCTATTAGACATTCAAGTACAGATAATGACTAGGCAGTTAAATATACAAGTTTGGAGTTCAAGGAAAGGTCTAAAATCACAAATATAAATTTTGGAGTCACCAACATATGGATGGCCATATTGACTTGATGATATCACCTGAGGAATGAGTATAGAATGAAAAAAGAAGTTATCCAGGATCTGAGTCCTGAGAGACACCAGCTGTCTTTGTAATATAGTCCTGCTGCAACAGAGTTACCACAGGTGAATATTTGTTTGTTCGTTTGTTTCTATAAACTTCATTTCACCAAATAAAGACTTGTCTCTACCTATATAGCAGTGAATATTTTAAGTAGAAATTTATTCTCTCACCTATGTTAGAATTCTGAATGCAGGGTGCTGGCTCCAGGGGAAGGCTTTCTGTCTTTGTGTCTCCTGGTTCTAGTAGGTAATCAGCACAGGGATCTGGGGTCCAAAGGACATACTCCACTCTCGACACTTGTTTCTTGTTTCTCTCCTAGCTTTTCTCTCCTGTAAGGTAAAACGTGTTTCAGGCCACACCCAAAGGAAACTCCCTTCATATCAGATTAGGGCTGTGATAGGATCAAGGGTGTTACATCCCATCCTAATCCTTTTACCTTATCACATCAGATCACGTCATGGGGATCATTACATAACTATCACATTACATCATTACATAATTGCCAAATCACTGAGAATCATGGTCCAGCCAAGTCTGGTGGTGTAGCGTCTAGGGCATTTGACTACTAACTAGAAGGTTGGCACTTCAAACCTACCACCCACTTCTTGAAAGGAAGATTGGACAATCTGCTTCCATAGACATACCACCTCAGAAACCCAAGGAGGGATCTCTATGAGTCGAATCAACTTGACAGCAATGATTTTTATGAGTTTGAGTAATTCTATCTATGACACCAACAAAAAAAAAAGACTGAGACGTGTTGGTCAGAGAAATAAGTAGGTTTACTAGAAGTCAAAAGAATTATATATTTTAAGGAGGACTGACCATTGTGTCATATGTTACTAAGTCAAATACAATAAGTTTTAAGAATTATTTTCTGAATTTAGCAACATAGAGGTTCTTCAAGTTTGATAACAAAAATTTCAATGGAGATGTAAAAGTATTTTTATTTGAAGATATTTTAACACATAACATGTAAGAAAAAAAAAATGATACTTTAGCAGAAGGGAAATTGCTTAAGCAACAAGTTGAAGAAAAATGCAAATGTGCCAGGCACAAATAGAAGGATTGACTTTAGTGAGGAGCACTAGAGTGCACTCACATTCACAGGACAGAAGGTAGAGGTTATGGGCACAATTGTAGGTAAATGGGTAGAGGTGGCATTATGAATCCATTGAAGTCCTCTGTCAGCTGTTTCCATTTTCCTAATGAAATTATTGCCTGATTCTATACTTTATTTATGTTAAAGTTATGCTGATTTTTCTTGGGAGAAATCTATTTAACAAAACTTTCAAGTTTGTTACCATGGGATTATATTTCTTGTAACTCTTATTTTGTCTATGTTATTGTATCTCTGCTCCCATTATGTATTTTCCCCATGTTTAAAATATGTATTGCCCTTATTAGAGGCTCCCTGTCAGACTTATTTCAAGTTGAGACATCAAGATACAATTTTAAACAAAACATCTTAGATTACCCCTAGCCAAAAAGCAAACTCTTTGCTACTGATTTTAATGCATAGTCTCTCCTATTGGGTTTCCAAGGCTGTAAATCTTTACGGAAGCAGACTGCCTCATCTTTCTTCTATGGGGGACCTGGTGGGTTTGAAACATCAGCCTTTTGGTTAGCAGCCAACTGCCTTAACTACTACACCACCAGAGCTCCTAAATTATCTCCAAATTTCATACATATCCTCAGAAAAATATGTTGAGAAACATGACAGCATTTTTGCCTCTCTGATTAAGTGTACATGAAAAACAATTGATCTTCAGCTAGAAATAAAAGTTAAAATCAGAATTGGAAAAAAAAAAAAAAAAAGAACATATTAGATATTCTACCATTTCCAGATCTTCCTTTCCAAATCAGTTCTTATTTCAATAACTCACTTCCTCCCTAGTTGATTTGGATGTGCCCTCTGGGTTAAGTCACTGCTAGCCACTCCTCAGAAGGAACATGGGGCAATCTACTTCCGTAGTGATACAGCCTTGGAAACCCAAGGAGGGGTCGCTATGAGTCAGATCCGACTCGATGGCACATAACAACAACAACAACAGTGTATTTGGGGAAGGAATCTGTTTCTGAGTCACTCTGTTTCTGAATGATGTTTTGTAGCCTTCACTTTTTGTTGAGAATTTTCATTCTTAGAATTTTTATTCTGAGAAACAATACTATTCTGTCATGTGCCAAAAACAACTTTACTGTAAGAATAGATCTTAGGGAATGAGTCACAGGAATTTCTTTACTCTCAAATTCTTTCTTACTACTCTTGCTCCAAACACTTACTTACCTCTTCTTCACAATGAGAACGTTGAAATGGAAAGTCACTTGCATTCCAGCTTATTTTCCAGCTCACACTTCCACAATGCAATTAGTAAATGGAACTACGAGTACTTCTTCTGGCCTATCAGTGCTTGGAAGCCATCACTAAGAAGTCTTTGCCAAGAATTAGAAAGTCAGCCTGGTATTAGGTAGCATTACTGATATCTACATGCCGTGTCTTTTAATATAGGGTTTAATTCACTGCACTGTAAATATGATCAGTCTGGACACCATGTCACAAATCAGAGAACTGAGTTATATTTCCAATACAATTCTCTCCCTACGCACAAAAAAACAAAAACCAAACTCATTGCTGTCACATCAATTTGATCCATAGTGACCACTCCTTGGGTTTCCAAGGCAGTATCTCTGTGGAAGTAGATTGCCCAATCTTCCTTTTGAGGAGTGGCTGGTGGGTTTGAACTGCCAGTCTTCTAGTTAGCAGTTAAATGCCTTAAGGACTATGTCACCAGAAGGAACGCTATTTTTTCACCTGTATTTGTAAAGGTATTACCAAACTTCTCACATATTCTCACAGAGAACAGTCAGCTATAGCACCACACAAAAGGCCCAGACCAAATCATTATGATTAAACACACATGCGCGCACACACAAGTTCAGAACATCCTGCTGCAATTTTGTTGACATTCAATTCTCTTTAGGCCAGTTTAACTAGCACTAGGACTGAGGGGATTAAGTTTAGAATAGGGCCAGAGTCCTTTTTATTAAGAACAATGTTCAAAATAAACCTAACAATAATAAATAATTAACCATCAATGTCTTATTTTTCCCAAGGTTTGAAAGTAGTGTTTGAATATGATGTAGATTGCTCTGTTCAATTGTAATTAATTTTTCTGTTGACTCTCTGGGCTCCTTTTTTCACAATAGGAGCTTTGAAATGGAAAGGCAATTGCATGCCAGCATATTTGCCCAGCTGTGCTGTAATTGTCTTAAATATGAACTGATAGAAGAAAAACAAACAATCAGAGACTGTCCTCCACCCTACCCACAGAAAATGAAACCAGTCAAAGCAAAAATGACATTGAGAGTAAAAGCATAACCCATTCCAAACTGAATGAGTGGATTTTTGTGTTTGAAGTGAGATACTCTATTACAAATTGTACTTAGGCCGATGACCCAGCTCTCAGTTATGGCTTGAAATGAGGTTTAGGGAAAATTTCAAATGATCACAGCTTTAATTCCTTCTGTGGTTGAAGCTATTTTAATGTTTACTACATAGATCTTCTATTTTTTTTGGTTAAAAAAAAAACTAAGGGTGTGAAAAATTATTCCAAACTTATATCTGCTTTATAAATCTGTACCCAAATCACAATTAAAAAATTAAAACAAATAAATAATTTATTAGGTAATACCATCCAAAAAGGACAAGAACTGGAGTATATGGTAGTTTGTAAATAATAAGAACAAATTATGTGTCAAGAAGCCAGGGCAATTAAATTTTCAAAAGGTATTGTTATTTCCGTAGGTCCTGCGTCTTCAATACTTACCTACTTGACTCCTCTACAACATACTTTGAGTTTCCTTCCTTGGTTCTAAGAGTTCTCAACCTTTACTCCATGTTAAAATCCCCTTGAGAGCATTACAAAAAACCTAGAATTGTCTCCACTCCCAGATAATTCTTTCTTAATTGGTCTGACATGATGTCTAGGAATTGAGTTTTATAAATTCACCTCCAAGTGATTCTGATGTTCATGCGGCTTGGATTGAGAGCGACTGTTAGTGTGTCTGGGAGAGCGTCTATTTCTGAGTTTCCACTGCTCTCCACATTGCTCTAAAGTAAGTGTTGTGCCTTTGTTTATTTAGTTGCTGATTGTCATCGTAAATTTCTCGGTTAATATTTCTAATCACTAACTTTCCTTCAACTCAGTCCTTATGCTTAGAAAGACCCTTTTCTTTTTCCTTTAGGCTCTCAAAGAGAAAATTGGGATTATTTGAGATATCTAAAGAAATTATTAGACCAAGAAGCTGTCCTTCAAACAGAACAAGGAAATATTGCATGGATTAAAGTCAGGAAGTGTGTGCAACAGGGTTGTATCATTTCACCAGACAGAGTTTCGTTCTGTTGTACACAGGGTCACTATGAATAGGAGCCAATTCAATGGTACTTAATGACAAAGATATTACACTGTAAAATTCAATCTGCATGCTGAGCAAATCATCTGAGAATTTTGAATATATGAAGAATAAAGTAGTATCAGAATTGTAAGAAGACTCATTAACATCCTGTGATCCACAGATGATATAACCTCGCTTGCTGAAAGTGAAGATGACTTGATGCATCTACTGATGAAGATGAAAGACTAGAGTCTTCAGTATGGATTATACCTGGACATAAAGAAAACAAAAATTTTCAATTGCCTCATATGCATGTGAAACCTGGACAATGAATAAGGAAACCAAAAAAAGAGTTGATGCCTTTGAATTGTGGTGTTGGCAAAGAATACTGAAAATAACATGGACTGCCATAAAAATGAACAAATCTGTCCTGGATGAAGTGCAGCTGGAATGCTCCTTAAAAGCAAGAATGAAAGGTTTTTGTCTCTCCTACTTTGGTCATGTTGTCAGAAAGGACCAATCCCTGGAGAAAAATATTATGGTTCATAAAGAAAAGGGTCTGCATAAAAGAAGACAACCTTCAACAAGATGGATTGACATAGTGGCTGCAATGATGGGCTCAAACAAAGCAAGATTGTGAGGATGGCACAGCATTGGACAGTGTTTCATTCTGTTGTAAATAGGGTCACTATGAGTATGAGCTAATTCAATGGCACATAACAATAACAACAAAGAAGTAATACTGTAAAATGAGGAACTTTTTTTCAGAAGGAAAAAGAATGAGTTAACTATTCAGATATGATATATTTATGAGCAAAACTGAGTTCCAAAGTTTACTTTCATGTGGTGACCCTATCTTCTTTGAAATCTTCCATTCAGCTCTTCCATTCATTTTAGCTACTCTGTGCTTAAGAGCAAGTTTCAATATCTTCTCACAACCATTTTCATTTTTTCCTTTTTCCTATCTTTTAAATGATTTTTAACTTTTTCATGTATGATGTCTTTGTTGTTGTTGAACAAATCATCTGGTCTTTGGTCATTAGTGTCCAGTGTATCAAATCTATTCTTGAAATGGTCTCTAAATTCAGGTGAGATGCATTTGAGGGTGAAGAAGTTCAGTAGTGGCCATCAGGATGAAGTCAGTGGCTGACTTCATCTACAGGACAGACTATCATTTACTTATGCATAAGTACACCTTCAAGGAGATCTGGTGGTGTAGTACCTAAGGCATTTGACTGCTAACCAGAAGGTTGTTGGTTCAAACCCACTAACCACTCCACAGAAAGAAGACTGGGCAATCTACTTCCATAAAGATTTACCACCTCAGAAACCAAATGGGGGTCACTATGAGTCCGAATTGATATGATAGTCTGAGTTAGGTTTGTTTTTATGGTTTAAGTACAACTTTAAGCTGAATAACATCAAAACAAGTCTATGAGAGCTGAAGAATAGCCTTCAATACAGCTAGCTCTTATCCCTCTGTTTAATTCATAATCTCTTGTTGTTATGTGCCATCGAATCGGACCTGACTCATAGCGACCCCTCCTTGGGTTTCTGAGGCAGTATCACTACGAAAGTTGATTGCCCCATCCTCCTTCTGAGGAGTGGCTGGTGGGTTTGAACCATCAGCCTTCTGGTTAGCAGTCAAGTGCCTTAGCCACTATGCTACCAGAGCTCCCAACAAAACAAGATGGATCCTGACAGATGACAGTGAACTATCACAAACTCAGCTGAGTAGTAATTGTTGCTGCAATGCCAGATATGGTATCTTAGGGAGATCAGATTAACTCAGCCTTAAGCAGGACACCATAGACCAGATGAAAGATTTCTTATTTTTTTTATTTTTTTTAAATCTTCTCCACTTCTCCAAGAGAGATGAGAGGAAATAGTTCACATTTATCTAGGTCAAACAAGAGAATACACTAACCATCACAGTCCAAAGCTATGGTAATTCTTGTGCCTTTTGCAATGTCTTGAATACCCATCAAGCAAGGTAAACACAGATTAACCTGTGCTTATTTACTAATCTATAAATAATTTCATTTTTTTTTTACACATCAAATATTCTATTTCTAGTTATGGTCAGCATCTCTCTTCCAACTCCACCAAAAAAATCAAAGCCTTCTTTTTTTTTTTTAAAAATTATAATTCCTGACAGGGATGGAGTACTCAGTAACCAAGTTAAGCATGGGCTTCTTTGTGCTCACTTACTAATATGTAGTGAACAATTTCACATGTTTTTTCACCACATTCTCCATTGTCAGATTGAGATGTCACAGATGAATGGGAGAATGAATCTTGTGGAAAGTTGGCTACTGTCCCTTAAGTGGCTCAGTTAGCACCAGGCCCTTTGGAAATTATTGGAGGTGGCCCGAAAGTGCTGCTCCATGCCCAGCTGCTGGCCTATATGGGGCATGGATCATCAGAAGTGCCACCTGATAATTTTTTCAAAGTATTCATAAATGCAAAGTGTCAGATCATAAGATGGTTGATAAGTGAGGAGTAGGCATATAGTACTGCCTTGATAAGGATGATATACCTATGTAAGAATCATCAAGGAGCTCTGGTAGCATAGTGCCTAAGGCACTTGACTGCTAACCAGAAGGCTGGCAGTTCAAACTCACCAGCCACTCCTTGGAAGGAAGATTGGGCAATCCTACCTCTTTAGTGATATTGTCTTGGAAACACAAGGAGGGGTTGCTATGAATTGGGGCTGACTCGATGGCACATAACAACAACAACAAAGAATCATCAAGTCACTATATACCCAATGATACTCCCCACTAACTGGATTCTGTCAAGCCCATAAAATCATAAGATTGATGGAAGTGACATATATTGGATCATGTCATACTGGGCCAGAGGGCAAAATTAAGCCACACAAATACACGTTCCAAACCTCATGTCATTTACCACTTTTTTTTTTTTTTTTTTCTGGCTTCTAACCCTCAGTTCACACTATCCCCACAAGGGCAATTTGTTATGACCAGTTGATGAGAGAGAGAAAACTCATGGACAAAATAAAACAAAACTATATTATATACCTCATACTTTATACAAAACTTAACTCAAAATGGACATAAAATTATAATGCAACACTCTAACATTTCAAGAAGAAAGCACATTATAATTACATTAATCTTATATTCTCACTTTTAATTTCCCAAGTATTTCAATATGTGTTTGCCATGTTTATCTTAATTATTTAATTAAGATAAACATGTCTTTAAGACAGGCAAACTTATTTTATGTTTCTCTCATCTTATACTGACTTGCCTTATATAATCCCTCACCCATATTGATGACAAATATATTTATAGATCAATGTTAGTTGGCAGATTAATTTGTCTTATGTACCATGATTCTCAAAAAAAAGACATATTTCTTTTTACAGATGAACATTTCCTTTCAATAAGCAGCATTACTAAGTGCGAAGTGGAAGAAGTTAGCTGCTACATTAGCAACCATTTAGGAAGAGAACAGAAGGTAGAAGTAAGGTGTTAGGGAATTCTAATTTTAGCTCACAGTGTGAGTGTTAATTGAAGGTTATTGCTAATACTACAGTTATAACAGTATATTCACCTGCTAACTGTGAAGACAAAGTGATTATGGAAGTCAAAATAGTGAATTAAAACAAGCAGGTACTGGATAATCTTGTTAGAACAACATAGTATTTTCAACAAACTAAAATCAAGTGTAGGTAAGCTCAAGACAATGTGAAAAAAAAATTCTTGGTGTTCAAGTTAACTGTTTTTAAATCTTTTATGTTCAAAGATAACTTTAGAGTCAAAGGAAGAATGTAATATTTAATACTGTATACACTTAAAGGCATCATATCTGTTGACATGAATATCATAATCCTTGATTAATTTTATAATAGTTGCTTCAAAGTTATTTTTGTTAAATGTTTATCTTGATGGATCATTTTCTAATGGAATAAATTAACTGTTCAGGTTGTGATATTCATGTGTATTAATTTCATTGTTGGTGCTAAAAACTCAGAAGGCAATGCACAATTTAAAATAATGGACTCTTTTCTAAAGTGGAAGTGATATAAATGTGGGAGATTTTACCAAGGTGAGAACTAGGGTCAGACTTACCAGACTTACTGCCTTCGAGTTCGATCTCACTCATAGCGACCCTTCCTTGGGTTTCTGATGTGGTGTCATTACAGAAGTAGATTGCCCAAACTTCCTTCCTAGGAGTGGCTGGTGGGTTTGAACCACCAGCCTCCTGGTTAGCAGTCAC
>NW_006922565.1:54648-59542 GCF_000298275.1 Orycteropus afer afer
GCTCATTTTTACTAGACAACAAAGGTAAGGGTCTCTGTACTTAAAGGTCAGATATAACACTAGTGATAAAGAATTCCTCTAGGGTCTGTGAAAGAGGTTAAAAATAACACAAATTTCTCTTTCACTCTCCAATTCTCTCTTGCTTTTATTCCCCTCTGCCTCTCTTTTGCTCTCTCTTATCTCATTAGAAAATAAATTTGACATGGCTGTAAGTATGATAAGGTGCTCTGATAGCATAATGGTTAAAACATTCAATTGCTAGCCAAAATATTGGTGGTTTGGACCTACCATCCACTCCATGGAAAGAAGATGAGGCTGTCTGCTACAGTACAGATTTTACAGATTTAGAAATGCTGTAGGGCAGTTTTACTCTGTCTTCTAAGGTTGCCATGAGTTGGCATCAACTTGATGGCAGTGGGTTTGGTTTGGAGTTTATAATACAATTATTATATGCTGTTAAAACACATAAGTTGAGGAGTGCAATTGAGGGAAAATAAGAAGTGATCTATTAAAATGATGTAGGATTATCATATTTCAGTGTGTGTCATGGTTACCAGTAATGCTAACAACATGCCATCTCATCTGTGTATTTGGAACATGTATATTTTTCCACATATTTACTCAAAGTGATGCTGATTTGTGTAGACATGGTACATTTATATAACTCAATTTACTGAGAGAAGAGGAAAGGTGTACGTGAAAGGAGAAAAATAGAGAAGGTAGGTGGGAATATTTATAATTATCTTGTTTTAAGCCCTTATAATTTTCCCAAAAGGTATATATTTTTTATCATTTTTACAGAAGTCAATTGAAATCCTGAAATCTGGGGACGACAGGAGGCTGTAGACTTTTTTTTTTTTTAATTCATTAGATAAAACTAAAGTTATTAGATAAAACTTAAAAAACAAACAAAAAGTTATTAGAAAAAACTAAATTTATAAATCAGTGTTTTAGAAGTTAGAATTCTATAAAAATCACAAGTGAAACAAATACTTTTATGGTTCCTCCATCTCTAAGTTATGAGCCCCTAAAAGGCATGAATGGTGCTCATAATTTTCATACTTCTCAGTCATCACTCACACAGTGTTTTACATGTGATAAGTGCTAGACAAAAATGATGCTCTGTTTAAAATGAAATAGGTTTTTTGTTTTGTGTAGTTTTTTCTGTCATAAATGCAAATGAGTAGCACATAACCATATTTAAAAGCTGTTAGTGTTTTGTTTGTTTATCTATTTTTTTTGGTGGGAGGAAAAGCAAAGAGCTCTGATGGTGTAGTGATGAAGGCGTTTGGCTGCTAACCAAAGTGTCAGTGATTGGAACCCACCATTCGCTCTCCTGAAGAAAGATCAGGCAGTCAGCTTCCATAAAGATTGACAGCCTTGGAAACTCAATGGGGGTGGCCATGAGTTGGAACTGACTAGATGGCAGTGAGTAAGATTCTTGTTTTAAATACATGCATTAGGAGCTCTGGTGGCCTAGTGCCTGAGGCATTTGACTGCTAACCAGAAGGCTGGTGGTTCAAACGCACTAGCCACTCTTCAGAAGGAAGATTGGGCAATCTACTTCTGTAGTGATACTGTCTCAGAAACTCAAGGAAGGGTCACTGTGAGTCGGATCCAACTCCACAGTAGTGAGTTTGGTTTTGGTTTTATATACGTAATTATTAGTTGCCATCAAACTGATTCCGTATCATAGCAGCCCCATGTGTAGAACTGCTCAATAGAGGTTTTTTTCGTTTTTATTTTTTTTGCTGCAATCTTAACAATAACAGACTTTGGCAAGACTTTGTTTCTGTAGTACCAGTGAGAAGGTTTGAATTACAGTTGAGCACAAACTGTTTGTGCCACATGTTGTCGTTAGGTCCAATTGAGTCAGCTCTGACTCATAGTGACCCTATACACAACAGAACGAAACACTACCTGGTCCTGTGCTGGCTTCGTAATCCTTGCTACACCTGAGCCCATGGTTGTAGACACTGTGCAAAAATCTTGTTGAGGGCCTTCCCCTTTTTCATTGACCGTCCATTTCACCAAGTATAATATTTTCCAGGAAATGGTCCCTTCTGATAACATGACCAAAGTAGGTGAGAAGTCTGTCCATTCTTCCTTCAAAGGAGTGTGACAGCTGCACAACTTCCAGGACAGATTTGTTAATTATTTTGCACTCCATGGTGCTTTTAGTATTCTTCGCCTACATCACAGTTCAAAAGCATCAACTCTTCTTCAGTCTTCCTTATTCATTGTCTAGCTCTCACACCCATATGAGACGATTGAAAATATTTAATTGCTAACTGAAAGGTCAGTGGTTCAAACCCACCAGCTGCTCTGTGGAAGGAAGTCTGGGCTATCTACTTCTGCAAAGATTTACAGCCTTGGAAACCCAGTGGGGGTCGCTATGAGTCAGAAAATACTTGATGGCAGTGAGTTTGGTTTTTTTGTTGGATTAGGCACATCTTAGTCTTCAAAGACACATCTTTGCTCTTCAGTGCTTTAAACAGGTCTTTTGCAGCAGATTTGCCCAGGGCAATACGTTGTCTAATGTCTTGATTGCTGCTTCCACTGGTGTTGATTGTGGAATCAAGTTATATGAAATCTTTGACATTTATCTTTTCTCCCGTTTTCTTTTCTCCATTTACTGTGATGCTGATTTTTTGGTACAGTTGTGAGGATTATAAATTTCTTTATGTTAGGATGTAATCCATACTGCAAATTGTAGTCTTTAATCTTCATCAATAAGTGTTTCAAAGTCATCCTCACTTTCAGCAAGCAAAGTTGTGTCGTCTGCATATCATGGATTGTTATTAAGTCTTCCTGTAATCCTCATGCCACACTCTTCTTCATATAGTCCAGCTTCTCAGATTATTTACTCAGCATTCAGATTGAATAAGTATGGTGAAAGGATACAACCCTGATGCACTCCCTTCTGGATTTTAAACCAAGCAGTATCCCCTTGTTCAGTTTGAATGACAGCCTCCTAATCTATATATAGGTTCCTCATGAGCACAATTAAGTGTTCTGGAATTCTTATTCTTCTCAATGTTATCCATAATTTGTCTTCAGCAAAATTTTACTTGTGTATGATATTAATGATATGGTTCAATAATTTCCAGAATTTGTGGGATCACCTTTCTTTGGAATGGGTACACATATGGATCTTTCCCAGTCAGTTGGCCAAGTGCTATCTTCCACATTTCTTGGCATAGTCAATTGAATGCCTCCAGCATAGCATCTGTTTGTTGAAACATCTCAATGGGTATTATGTCAATTCCTGGAGCCTTGTTCTTCACCAGTTTCTTCAGTGCAGCTTCCACTTCTTCCTTCAGTACCATTGGTTCTTGATCATATGCCACCTTCTGAAATGGATGAATATCGACCAATTCTTTTTGGTGCAGTGACTCTGTGTATTCCTTCCATCTTCTTTTGATGCTTCCTGCATCATTCAATACTTTGCCCATAGAATCTTTCAATATTGCAACTTAAGGCTTAAATTTTTCCTTCAGCTCTTTCACACAGCTTGAGAAATGCTGAGTGTTTTCTAACCCAAGGTCTTTGCATATTTCATCATAATAATTGACTTCATCTCCTCAAGCCACCCTTTTAAATCTCCTGTTCAGCTCTTTTATCTTATCATTTCTTCCATTTGCTTTAGCAACTCTCCATTCAAGGTCAAGTTTCAGAGTTTCTTCTGATATCCGTTTTGGTCTTTTCTTCCTTTCCTGTCTTTTTAATGACCTTTTGCTTTCTTCATGGGTGATGTTCTTGGTGTTATCCCATGAGTCATCTGGTTTTTGGTCATTGGTGTTCAGTGTATCAAATCTATTCTTTAGAGGGTCTCTAAATTCAAGGGCGATATAATCAACTTTGTATTTTGGCTTTTGAGAACTTCTTCTAACTCTCTTCAGCTTCAAATTGAACTTTCATATGAGCAGTTGATGGTCTGTTCCACAGTTAGTTCCTGGCCTTGTTTTGGCTGAAGATATTGAGCTTCTCCATCACCACTTGCCACAGATATAGTCAACATGATTTTTTGTATGCCATCTGATAATGTCCATGTGTATAGCCACCATTTATGTTGTTGAAAAAAGGTATTTCAATATATAAGTCACTGTTCTTGTAAATTCTATCATGTGATTTCCAGTGTTATTTCTATCACCAAAGCCCTATTTTTCAACTAAAGGTGATCCTTCCATTTCCCACTTTTGCAATCCAATCATCAATGATAATGAACACATCTTAATTGCATGCTGGTCAATTTCAGACTACAGAAATTGGTAAAAAATCTTCAATTCCCTCTTCTTTGGCTTTGGTGATTGGTGTGTATATTTAAATAATAGTGGTATTATCTTGTCTTCTTTGTAGGTGTATGGATATTATCCTAAGAGCATTGTACTTCAGGATAGATCTTGAAATATTTTTTTGTGACTATGACTGTGACACCATCCCTCTTCAATTTGTCATTCTCAGCACAGTCTATCTCCTCCAAATGATTCATGAAAATCTTGACAACCATGATTTGTACATCATTAAATTCTCTAAAACATATAATTGTGTTTTATACATGGTAAAGTGCTCATTGAACATGCATTTCCTTTGAAAATCATTGTGGATAACTACTCTTTTATCATGAATTGTGTGATGGAAAATCTGTAATTAGTCTTCTCCTAATGAAATATATCTTCCCTCCTTTGGGCTGAAAGTGTGCTCCCATAAGTCTGTCCTGTTGAGATGTCCTCTATGTCTGCAGTCTCATTGGAGAATGGGATAAGCCATGTGTAAAGACCAAAGGATCACTTGGAGTGTGTGTTAGTGAATTAGGAAATGCTGTGGCTTTCAGAGTTGTCAGAGGTACCACTGAAATGAAGCTGTTGGTAGACTGTTGGATTTAGAAAAGTCT
>NW_006922565.1:60417-62777 GCF_000298275.1 Orycteropus afer afer
TTTTTTTTTTTTTTTTCCTTGGAGGGAGGACTTCACAAGCTATGGTCATCAAAAGATTTGATGACAGCAAATTAAATGAGTCAGGAAAACATGCTTGAAAAAAAGTTGGGTGGTCCCTTTATAAATTTTATATATAGATAGGGTTCAGGAGAAAGGTAAGAATTTCTGTTGCTCCTACATTTAAGTGCCTTACAGATAAATTTTTATGATTAAATAAAGAAAGATACTTTGTCTCTTTTTTCTTCTAGTTTTACTCCTTTTTACAATTTAGCTTGATGCACTGAGTTAATTAAACTCACCTCAAGTTCAGTAGCTTGTCAAGATAAGAAAAACCTTTAATAAAATAAAATATGTAGAGCTATTCATGTTTGACATGCCTTTTCTTATTTCTAAATTCACAGCGTTTGCGTTGTAACTAAGACAAGATACTTCTGTTTTCCTCTCTGCCTTAATGAGTGTTCTGTGCTTTTTGTAGTACACAGTAATGCACTGTTACCCAATTAGGAAAGTATACAGGATGCAAGGCTTATCATTATTCTGCACATAATTGAGCCATGCATCTCATACCATCATCATTGTTGTATCTCCCTCAGAGATGCTCATTATCATGCATAGCTTTTGCTTTTTGGCAGAATTGAGAATATCCTTTGGGGACTGAACCTCAAAATAACTTGACATTCTCATTAACTTTTATGGCAACAAAGGTGTTGAACATCATTATACTGAAGACTTGTCTTAAATTATCATTTATACCATCCTCCGTTTATCAAATACAATTTTATATTAATGTAGATCAGAAAAATGAGAAGGAAACTAAAAGAAACTATCCAGGTTTTTAAATTATATTTTTAGTGCATGGCACTTTTTTTTTTCTCCCTCATAAACCAGGAGGCAGGTGTTCTATGAAAACAAACTTTTAGTAGTTCACATAACCATTTAGTTTTGTTATTTCAGAGAATTTGAAGCTTAAAAGGTGTTTAGTGATTACTGAGATTACCCATCTTATTTTATAGATGAAGCTGCAAAGGCCTAGAGAAAGTAAAAAGGCTCACCCAATTTGGCAGAGGATAATTATCATCACAGTTTTATCCTACGCCAACTGTGTTTAATGCATGTTACGGATGCTGAAGTGTTTTAAAATATAAGAACATAATATACATTGGACAAAGAGAATTGCCCAAAGTTCATTCGTTTCCAAACCATTCTCCAAATCATTGCAATTAATCTCTCTAAATATGTACATTTGAGCATGTTTAAAACACTTTGTTAGCTCATCATATATATCAGTATGTCTCAAATGTGGGTGATCATCAAAATTCCACAGTGCTTACCATGTTGTGCAACTTATTCAGCAATCAAGTATATGCTTATTTTTTCAGATTTGTGTTTGCTCCTCAAAATGATTCATGAAAATCTTGACAACCATGATTTGTACATCATTAAATTCTCTAAAACATATAATTGTGCTTTATACATGGTAAAGTGCTCATTGAACATGCATTTCCTTTGAAAATCATTATGGATAACTACTTTTTTATCCTGAATTGTGTGATGGAAAATCTTTAATTAGTCTTCTCCTAATGAAATATATCTTCCCTCCTTTGCTCTGAAAGTGTGTTCCCATAAGTCTGTCCTGTTGAGATGTCCTCTATGTCTGCAGTCTCATCGGAGAATGGGATAAGCCATGTGTAAAGACGAAAGGATCACTTGGAGTGTGTGTTAGTGAATTAGGAAATGCTGTGGCTTTCAGAGTTGTCAGAGGTACCACTGAAATGAGGCTGTTGGTAGACTGTTGGATTTAGAAAAGTCTTTATAATATTTAAGATATCTTCATTGGTTACAGCATCCATACCCCCACTATATATTTAGGGAAGTTAGAGATGCATATACTCAAGTTTCAGAGCAGAATTGCATTTATGAAAACATGAATCAGCCTTTTAAAATAATATTTAAATAATTGAAACTTCTTCCTTACATTTATGAAGAACATTAAATGGGGATTTAGAGATACAAAGTAAGTTATAATCTGAGATATAAATTCTTTATCTCTTTTTTCCTGGACTCCAATTCCTTAAAACTCTGGAGATTCTCACTCTACAAATTACAACACTTTCACATTCATGCCATTGTTAGTTCTCCTCTAATAACTTCCTTTCCTTGGGCACTTTGTTCTTTTCAGGATTCCTGGTCATGCCCATGCCACAACCTCACAGTCACCATAGTACTAATATATGAAGCTCCCAGCTGTCCAGCTCTGGAGGAGGTGGGCTATCTCCCTAAGCTCATTACTCTTCTCAATGGAATCTTCCTCCCTTCTCTAGTCTAATTTTGCAGTTGAGAATATAAGATTGTAGATAAAC
>NW_006922565.1:63347-94846 GCF_000298275.1 Orycteropus afer afer
AACCTTCCTTCCGAAGAGTGGCTGGTGGGTTTGAACCGCCAGCCTTCTGGTTAGCAGTCAAGTGCCTTAGGCACTATGCTACCAGAGCTCCTATATATTTCTCTATATACAATATTTCTCTATATAGAAATATATGCGATTCAATTACAAAATTTAGATTATATGGTATATGAAATTTTCTATTCCCCAATCATTCTATGATGATATTTTTTAAGGAATCTTTAAATAATTCTATAAATTTGTGATTTTTAATAATTATATTCCATTTTATTACATAAGTACACCATACTTTGTTTAAGCATTTCTTGATATGTGAACATTTTGGTCAAAAACATATTGAAATGATGTTAGAAATTACCATTTTATAGAAAGAACAATCTGGTTTCAGTACCTGAAGTGATTCATAACTACTTAACAAAAATGCTTCAGAATCGTCAAAGAACCAAAAATGCCTTCAACACTAAGACAAAAAAAAAAGTTTAGTGTAAAATGCAATGGTCTTGGGTTCAGTTAAATATTCTTTTTAAGCTACCTAGAGAATAAATCAAGGTGTCACTCTTATAACAGAGAAATACACATTTACTATATTTCTATTTTTTAAAATTAAATTTTAATTTCAAACTACAAAGTTATTTTTTTATTTATTTTTATGACATATTTATATGCTCATCAGAAGATATTTTAAGCTCACTGTAATCATTCAATTACTTCATCATTCTAATGCAGACAGTACTTATTTTTCATGGTAATTTTATCCAGCATTTTGCAGTCCAGACATATTAAAATGTATTTTTTAAAAAAATAAATGAGATTGGAACACTCAGTGAAAAGAGGCTAAATTTGATGGAATTTTTAGGTAAATGCCAACTTCAGTATTCAATTTATTTATTCATAAGAGGGTAATTGACAAGTAAAGAGAAAAATGATATGTTTTAATCAGATTCTAAACTCATAGCTTAGCCCTGCTGACAGAGGTACCAAACTGTGTGGAATAATACTTTCCCTTCTCTGACCCTCTTACCAAAAAAGCTTTAAAATTTGCAAACATTAACATTTTTGGTAACCTTGTAAAATTGACACAAACTTCTCATTTAAATAAACAATGAGGTTATATTTGTAACATCAAATGATATAGCAACTTAGTATGCATGGTCAAAATAAATCTTGCAGTATGTTTTAATTTTATGTAGATTTGATGCCTTTCTTGGCAAAAGCTAAAATATACGTACAACAAAACAATGACTACTAGTATTAATAATGATAATTCTAACACCAAAACAAAAAAAGTCATCATGGTTGAGAAAGTTTGAGAAAATAAAAAAAATCTTCATCGAAACAAAATCATATATCAACTAAGAGCCTAGTACCCAGAATATATAAACAACCTTTACAATTAAAAAACAAAAAGAAAAATAATCCTATTAAAGGGGCAAATAATCAAAACAGACATTTTCCCAAAAAAGATATACAAATAAAAAGATTTTAAAAAAATGTTTAGCATTATTAGTCATTAAGAAAATTCAAATCAGAGTAACAATGAGATAGTGCTTTCTCTTCTCCAAGGAATTATAATCAAAATGATGGATAAAAACAAATATAGGTGAGGATGTCGATAAAGCTGAACCCTAATAAATTGCTGGTGGAAATGTAAAACATGAAGCTATTTAGTATTCCTCAATGCTAGATATACTGTTACCATTGTTGTTGTTGTTGTTAGCTGCCATTCAGTTGCCCGTGACTCGTGATGATCCCGTGCACAATAGAATGACGAGCTGTCCAGTCTTGTGCCATCCCCTGACGGTTGTGGATCAGATCATTGCGATCAACAGAATTTTCACTGGTTTATTTTCAGAAGTAAAATGTCAAGCCTTTATTCTTAGTGTGTTGAACAATGAAATCTATCAACATAATCAAGCCTCCACTGATAGGTGGTACCTGAGCTACGCTGGCTGGAACTCAAACCTGGATTTCCTGCCTGCAAGACAAGAATTTTAACACTGCCCCACCAGCACTTCAGAGTTACTATAGACTATGAAAGTTTCACTCTTAGATGTATATCCAAGCAAAATGAACACATATGCACACCAAAAAATATGTATGTGAATGTTTATAGCAGCATTGTTCACAGCAGCCAGAAAAGTGAAATGATCATCAATTAATGAATGGAAGAATAAAATGTTACAATATATTAGAATATTATTTGCCAAAAAAAGAGATGTGTTCTAACATATGAACACATGCTACAACATAGATAAACCTTGAAAATATTATTCTAAGTCAAGGAAGCCAGTCATAAAAGACCACATGTTATATGATTTCATTTGTAAGAAATGACCAGAAGAAGCAACTATGTAAAGACAGATGAGTGGTTGCTTAGGATTTCAGGTTGCCAGGAGGTCATGGAGGGTCACTGCTAAGGAGCATTGGGTTTCTTGTTAAGGTGAAAAATATTCTAAAATTGCACCGCAACAACAGCTGCATAACTCTGAATATACTAACAACCATTTAACTGTACATTTTAATATAACACTTTGGTATATGAATTATATGGCAATAAAGCTATTTTTAAAATGTTGATCTAACGTAAAAGCAGAGTTTCATCATTTTTTTTTTTTCTAAATTACACTTTTATTAAGAGAAGCAAGTTGTGAAGGAGAGGCTCACTCTCTCAAGAGAGATCTGGAGACAAAAAATGACTTAGAAGAAAACTCACATATAGAAAAGTTGGATTCTATAAAGACTTAAGTCCTAAGCTGTTCCTAGCTTGATAAAATAATATTTACTTTTAATAATATATTCCACAGCAGCTTTGTGGCATACAACAGAACAGTCAAACCAGATCTCTGCTTTCCTTTGACTCTACAGAATCCATTTCTGGCACAACCATACACCCATTTGCATGGTGAGTAAACTAAATTCCATCCTGCCTTCATCACGTCAGTGCTTCTAATCTGAAACCTCTAGGTCCTACTCCTTATTTTTCTGTCTTTGTGTGACATTACAAATGTGAGGGAGCCTCACATTTGCCTCCTCTGCTTGCTTTATTATATTAACAGGATTTCTTAAGCCTTTCTGCTGCTTAAGTACATAAAGATGGAAATAGTAATCCTTTTTGGACTTTATGGTTTTGCTAAGTCTGTGACTAAGTAAATTTAGAAACTCAGTCAATTCAGTTCAAAATGTAGTCAAACCAGCTTTTCAGTCAATTAAAATGACCTAATGTTTCAGTGATATGTAAACAGAACACAAGTATGTTGAAACATTAAAGAAAAACATTATAAATCAGAATACATTTAACCCAAATGATAGCTTAATATTTTCTAACTCTTAACTGACATTTTGCTGACCACACAATGTATTCCTTTTAAAATGTTTTGCCATCCAGATTATCATTGAGCTCTTCAACCATTAAATGCAATGGCTGTCTCAACTATGGTCACAAACAACTGGTGTGTGCAGTTGCAAGATTTGATTGCAAATATGTTTGCATATGATTTGACTTCTCAGTCTTTTACTTTTATTCCTGTGTGTCCTTAATGATTGTATACTGATTTTATAGTCACTAAAATTCAGTTGAGACTAACACAATTTTTAAGCAATTGTAATTTTCAAAACATTTCTTAAAGGAAGGTCAAGTGTTTAGTTCAATTGGAAATGTATGTTCTCTCATTAGAAAGATTTAATTATTTCTTTTGTGACTTTTGCTAAACTGTAAAAAATCTTCTATCCCAAAGGTGTTCTCGCCTATTCTTTTCAATTATGAAAGTTGCTGTTATTGACACTAAATTATTTGTATTTCATGAACATGTGAAAAATGAGAAAAGGAGAAAGCCTAAATAGCACAATTGAAACTTTTGTGTAACTCTTGCCATCAGCTCATTGTTGCAATCCTATCTTGTTGCCATCACACATAGATCCCAGATCACTCTGCTAATTTTTTGGAGGTTTTGGACCTTATTTACTGGTATTTTCTCCAATATTATTTTCATAATTTTGTTTAATTTTAATATTAATGCAGAACATCTTTTTCCCAGTTTTTACCACCTCCTAGTTTTTTTTTTTTTTTAACATTTTAGTGTGCTTTAGGTGTAAGTTTGCACAGTAAATTAGTCTTCCCAATCAATAGTTTATACACAAGTACTTCCAAGACATTGATTGTAATACCCACAATGTGTCAGCCTTCTCTCCATTTCCTCTCTGAGTGCTCCATTTCCATTTGTCCAATTTTCCAGTCTTTTCTGGTCTTTTCACCTTTGGTTTTGGGGAAATGTTGCCATTTTGGGCTTGTATAGTTAATTGTTCTGAGGAACACATTCTAATCACAATGTCTGTTCTATAGTCCCTCTATTTTCTTGTTGTGATGTGGCCTCCAGGAGTGTCTTCAGTATCAATTCAGAAGATTTTCTCAGGGTGATAGTTTCAGAGATCCTCTAATCTTTTTCCAGCTAGTATGTCTGGGCTTTTTTTATTTTATTTGGGCTTTGGATTTTGTTCTTTTTTTTAAAAAAAAAAAAAAGCAAAATAAAAAAAAAACCATTCTAACAGAGACTTTCTGTTGTGGTCAGAGTACTCAGTAGTGGCAGCTGGGCTCCATCTAGTTCTGGTCTTGGGTTAAAGGATGTTGTAGTTTATGTGGGCTATTAGTCCTTGGGACTGATTGCTTCCTTGAGTCTACCTTTCTTCTTCCTTACCCTATACTCTAGGTGGGAAGAGACTAACAGTTGCTTCCTAGATGGCCACACACAAGCCATCCAGTAGATGATGTTACCACACTAGCGTGCAAACTTTATCTTTATGAGCTGTATTTTGCCAGTTGACCTAGATATCCTGTGAGCCTATGGTCCTTAACCTTCATGTCCATTGGTTCAGTCCCTATGTCTGAGTAGTTTCGATAACTGTTCTCCCTACATGCTCTGTTATATGTAAGAGTATACATGTAGCATTTACCAGTGTGTATATAGAAATATCCATGACTATACCTAGATATGGTAGCATAGTGCCTAAGGCACTTGACTGCTAACCAGAAGGCTGGAGGTTCAAACCCACCAGCCACTCCTTGGAAGGAAAATGGGGCAATCTACTTCCATAGTGATACCCAAGGAGGAGTCACTATGAGTCAGGTCTGACTCAACAGCACATAACAACAACAACAACATACCTAGATATGTACACAGGTGTCCTGCCATATGTCTTCCCTCACCTATTTAGCATACACATTTGCCTAAGAATTTACTCACAAATTACTGTTAGCTGTTACTACTGTTACAGAACTGTATACATCATTGCATTTACTATAGTTTTCCTTTACTCTTGTGCTCTTGTGTATTTTTTTGTGTCTTACTTTCCACTGGTCACAATGTCCCTCATATTGTGTATTGCTTTTCCCTTTACCAGAATTAACTCTTGTCCACTATCTAGTTAGTGTTTCTCTCTCCCTCTACTCCTCCCCTTGGTAATCATCAAAGAATGTATCTTTCTGTATGTAAATCTATCCTTGAGTTTTCATAATAGTGGTCTGGTACGATATTTGCCCTTTTGTGTTTGACTTATTTCACTTAGGCTAATATCCTCCAGATTCTTCCATATTGTGAGGTATTCCATGGATTCATCTTTATTCTTTATTTTTGCATAGTATTCCAATGTACGTATGCATCCCAGTTTGCTTATCCATTCATCCATTGATGTGACATTTACATTCTTTCCATCTTTTTGATATTGTGAATAATGCCAAAATGAACATAGGTGCTCATATGTCTATTCATGTCACCGCTCTTATTTCTCTAGGATATATAGCTAGGTGTGGGATTGCTGGATCGTATGATATTTCTATTTACAGCTTTTTAAGGAAGCACCATACCATTTTCCACAGTGGTTGTTACATTCTACAGTTCCACCAGCAATGTACAAGAGTTCCAGTCCCCCTACAGCCTCACCGACACTTGTTGTCTCTTTATTTTTGATCTGTACCATTGCCACCAGCTCCCAGTGTTTTGACTTTCTCTCCATCTGATCACATCTGTCAGTTTCACAGTCTTCACTCCCATGAAAACCATTGTCAATATGAATAATGCATCTCTTCCACCACTTGTATTTCAATTTTCCTCCCTATGAACATACTCTGTTTTTCCAGTTCATTCTCTTCTCTGCACTGACTTCTACAATTCTCTGACCTCACCAGAACCTAAACTATACATTCTTCAATTCTACCAATGTTTTATGGATCTTTACTCCTCTATATCCTCCTAATGTCCTATCCAACTTTGTTTCTGTAACCTATCATTGCACTCTTTATCCTGCATACACACTTAGCTTCTTTGCTTCTTTCTCCTGACACATATCCTCTTAGTTAACCACCTACCCAAATAAATAAATAAATAAAAGTTACTGTCAAGTGGATTCTGACTGACAGTGACCCCATGCATGCAGACTAGAACTGCACTCTATAAGGTTTTCAAGGCTGTGACCTTTGAGAAGCAGATTGCCAGGCTTTCAGATATTTCTGGATGGATTTGAACTGCCAACTTTTTGATTCCGTGGGTTTGAACCACCAGTCTGTCAGTTAGTAGGAAAGTGCTTAACATTTGCACCACTCGGGTATTTCTTGATTAAACCCCAAGCCCGATACAATTATCTACCTACTCTCTATCTGTATTTTCGCAGCTGACTTAGAGAAAATTACAAAACTATACTAAGCCTATACTCTTAAATGTTTTTTATCTCTAACCTGGCACTTATTATTGCCGAAAAGTCTATGTAACCCTTATCTAAAAATGGTTCCACTTACAGAGAAAATTATTTCACATCTTTTCCTCACAATTCTAACATTCCCTTTTCATCTTCACTGATGACTCTACTTTCTAGTTCACTAAGAAAACAAAAAGCCATTAGAAGAGAAATTTCTCAAGTTACTATTACCTTGCCAATCCATCCAAATGCATAAATGTTCAGGTATGTTCTATTCTCCCTTATTACTATGGACTTTGTGTCCCTATTTACACTTCTGCCCTGTGCTTATGGACTAGATCCAAACTCTATTACCTACTCAAGGATACTATCTCTACTATTATTCCCTCTCTAACCTTTATTATCAATATTTGTCTTCCTCTTGGATCAGTTAGAAGGTAGTGTAGTAATAGAACTTAATGAGATAGACCCAATTTAACTTTTTTCTCTCTGTAGCTATGCCATTTTAAACAAGGCACACTTTAAACCTGTTTCTTAATCTGTCAAATGGAAATTAACATTATCTCTAAGGATATAACAGCAACTCAGAGAGTAAGGCACTCAAAGTGCTTTAAATATGGCAATATTGAATGTTTACTATGGATCTATGGAGGATCCCCGGTGGTACTGTGGTTAAGGTGTTGGGTTGCTAACTGAAATGTCAGTAGTTAGATTTACAGCCTTGGAAACCTGATAGGGGTTGCTACGAGTTGGAATGGACTCAATGACAGTGGGTTTGTTGTTTTGTGTTACAGATATACGAGCTACATTCTATAATTTATTACAATTTAATGGCTAAGAATACCAAAGAAAGAAGAGGCTGAGTTCTGTAAAATATAACATTAAGCTGTAAAGCTGTGATTGAAACTCAGCTGTATTGGAGAAAATTCAGACATTCTTCTGGTGGCCGAGACGATTAGATCCCCAACATAATCAATTCTACTCTGTCTCCACATTAATAAATTAGTAGCAGGCACAAATATGCTCAATCATATTATATTTACTAGCTTTCTTTGCGCTACATATGACTAAACTCTCTTTAACGAAACATGAGCAGAAACAACGTTCATCACTTCTAGTTTTGATTGTGAAAACAGTAAATATTACTTCTTCCTCCACATTTTATCCCCCCTTCCAATTGACTGAAATCCAAAAGAGGCAACAACTCAGCTTCAATTTATGTTCATAATACCCTAGGGCAGGGGTCTGTAACTTATGGCATGTCAGCTAAACCTCTTCCATCTCCTGTTTTTGTAAATAAAGTTTTATTGGAACATAGTCACATCTATTTGTTTGCATATTGCTTGTAGCTGCTTAACTCTAAGACACCAGAACTTCCATAATTAATATAAGTATCACAATATTAGGTTGTTCTATTTGATTTTCTGAATTTATAGAACTTATATTTTTTACAATTGCTTCCTTTGATAATATAACACAGTCCATGGTGAGGCATTGGTGGTTTAGTTGTAGGAATTTTTCTTTTTGGGTGGGAAACCCAAGTTGGCTTCCTAGACAATGCATCTCACACACAGACACTGCCCTTTGGTCAGTGAAGGTTTTTGTGTTGCTATGATAGGAGTTATTGTGATGCTGAACAGGTTCTGCAGAGCTTCCAGACTAAGATTGGAAAAATAAGGCTGGTGATCTACTTGCAAAATTCTGCCAGTGAAAACCATACTGATTACAATCATCTGATCCACAAGTGATCATGGGAATGGTACAGACCTTCTGTTGTACATTGGATGGCCATGAGGCAGGGAGCTGACACTACAGCAGCTACAATTGCATAATTGTTTAAATCAATTTAGAGTTAGATGAAATTATGAATCTTACTACCATTGTGTGTGACATCCCTTAACCTATTGATTTATATTCTTATTTAAAAAAAATAATAGATTATACATGGATTTACATTACACATGAATTTTCAGCAGTTCATTTATGTTATAATGCAAATGCCAATAATGGAACACTGCTTACTTAAATCAACTCACTCTAATAATAAATAAAATAAATAGCTTTTTAGTGGTTAGTCTCAAAATCTGATCATATAAAATGATAATAAACATAGCAAGAGGTAATGAAATGGATTCAATGGTATTTTAGCATTTATTTTAGATATTGTTTCTATGTTGTGGTCTGGAGTCTAAATGTAGCAGAGGCATCTACACTTGTGGTAAAGTAGACAACTAAATAATATAAATTATTTAATTGTTATTTATGTAATTTTTTCCCTCATAATTCATGCGTCAGCCAAAAATCCATAGCCACCTTTTTCTAATAATTACAAACTTTTTTTTGGTTTTATATTGTGGCCCAACAATAACCTGTTCTTTGTCATTCTCTCATTTCTTAAAACTTTATGTTCCTGAGACTTCATTTGTATATTCTGATGCTTGAACATGGACCTTAGTTTGTATTTATGTAAAATTATTTTTAAGATATCTATTTTTATGCTATCATATATTGAGTACATACTATATGACAGGTATTGCAAACTACTGTTTTCCTATACAATCTCTTATTCTCACCATAGTCTTCCAATGTAAATATTATTGTCCCCATTTTATTAATGTTTAAATGGTTCCTTACTTAAAGTCATACAAAAACCTACTGCCATCCAGTCAATGTAGACTCATAGTAGGACAGAGTAGAACTATACCCAAAGGGTTTACAAGGCTGTAAATCTTTATGGAAGCAAACTGACACACATCTTTTTCTCCCATGGAGTGGCTGGTGAGTTTGAATGTTGGCTTTCTAGTGTTAGAATTCTTGTCTTCCAGGTGAGAAATTCAGGTTTGATTCCTTTTCTGATAATTAATTACACACTGGAACTTCTCATTAAGTCATTCTGCCTCTTTATTACCCACAAAACTAAATGCTACATAAAAAGAAATGTGTGTGCCCCCCCCCAGTGTGGTTTTGATTTTATCATCATGGATAATACCAATATTTTTTTATATCTATCTCCAAGTGAACTATGTTTATTATTATCCCTGAATATTATCCCTGAATTCCTACTGGATTTTCATGGTGACCTATTGTGTGCAGAGTAGAACTGCTTCATTAGGTTTCAAGGCTGTGATCTTTTGGAAGCAGATTTCCAGGCTTCTCTTCCAAGACAATTCTGGGTGAGTTTGAATCACCAATTTTCCAGCGAGTAGTCTAGTGCTTAAATAAATATCTACACATGGGCTCTACATGAGTTGGAATCAACTTGATGGCAACAAATAACAAAAACAATTTGACTTTCATTGTAGAAAATATTTCCTGCAACTCATTTTTTTTTTTATGTTTAAATTAAATTTTTATTGAGTATAAATTAAATGGAGAAAAGTAAAAAAATCATAAGCCCAATGAGTTTTCACAATGTTAATGTCTCTATGTAACCAGCATCCAGATGAAGAAATAGAACATTATGAGCACACATGCTGTTATTTTTTTTCGTGTCTGGCTTCTTTTGCTCAATGCTATGTCTGTGAAATTCATCTATATTTTATGTGTAACAATAGTTTTGTTTATTCTCATAAATAACTGTATAATATTTCATGATCTGAATATATCACAATTTATTTATTCTACACTTGATAGTTGGGCAATCTACTTCCATAGTGATACAGCCTCAGAAATGCAAGGGGGGGTTGCTGTGAGTTGGGTCCGACTTGACGGCACATAACAACAACAACAATAACAACTCTTGATAGACTTTTAGGTTGCTAGAAATGTTGGAGTATCATGAATAACCTCATTATGTACATTCTTGAATGTCACTTTTTTCATATGTTAATCTATTTTAGGGACATATATGTAGGAGTGGAATGGCTGGGTCATTTAATATTCTTCACCAGAAGTTAACAAACCACTTATCCTAAGGTTTGTACTAATTTATATTACTATCAGCACTGTCTGTGTTCCAGTTGTTCAACAACACATGAAATTGTCTGTCTGGTCAGTGTATATGATATTGTGGTTTTAATTTGCATTTATGTGATAGCTAATGAGCATTCTTTTCCTATGAGTATTGGCCACTTTTTGTTGTTGTTGTTGTTGTTGTTAGGTGCCATTGAGTCAGATCTGACTCACAGTGACCCTATGTAGAACAGAACAAAACACTTTCTGGTCTTGCACCATCCTCACAATCCTTGCTACACTTGAGCCCATCATTGTAGCCACTGAGTCAATCCATCTTGTTGAGGGTCTTTCTCTTCTTTGTTGATCCTATACTTTGCCAAGCATGATATCATTCTCTAGGGAATCGTCCCTTCTAACAACTTGGACAAAATAGGTGAGACAAAGTCTGGCCATTCTCTCTTTCAAGGAGCATTACAGCTGCACTTCTTCCATGACAGATTTGTTTGTTCTTCTGGTAGTCCTTGTATCTTCAGTATTCTTCACAACACAGTAATTCAAAGGAATCAACTATTCTTCAGTCTTCTTTATTCACCATCCAGCTTTCAGATGCATATGAAGTGATTGAAAACACCATGGCATGGGCCATGCACACCTTAGTCTTCCATGTCACATCTTTATCTCTTAACATTTTAAAGAAATCTTTTGCAGCAGATTTGCCCAGTGCAATACAACAAGTGATTTCTTGATTGCTGCTTGCATTGGCGTTGATTGTAGAACCAAGTAAAATGAAATCCCTGATAACGTCAATCCTTTTTATTTTTATTGTGATGTTGCTTACTGGTCCACTTATGAAGATTTTTGTTTTCTTTATATTGAAGTGTAAGTCATACTTAAGAACATAATCTTTGATCTTCATCAGTAAATGCTTGAAGTCATCTTCACTTTCAGCAAGCAAGGTTGTATCATCTGCATATTCCTGGTTGGTAATGAGTTTTCCTCCGATACTGATGCCATGTTCTTCTTCGTATAGTCCAGTTCTCAGATTATTTTGTCAGAATACAGACTGCATAAGTATGGCAAAAGGATACAACCCTGACACACACCCTGCCTGACTTTAAACCATATTCTGTTCGAATGACAGCCGCTTCATCCATCTACAGTTTCCTCAAGAGAACAATTAAGTGTTCTGGAATTCCCATTCTTTGCAATGTTGCCCATAATTTGTGATGATCTAGACTGTTGAACACCTTTGCATAGTCAATAAAACACAACTCAACATCTTACTGCTATTTTTTGCTTTCAGGCAAGATCCTTCTGCAATGATTATCTCTCATTGCACATTCTCTTCTGAATCCAGCTTGCATTTCTGGAAGAGTTTTTGAATCATCTTCAGCAAAGATTTACTTGCATGTGATATTAATAATATTGTTCCATAATTTCCAAGTTCTGCTGGATTGCCTTTCTTTGGAATTGACACAAATATCTCTTCCAGTCATTTGTCCAGGTTGCTGTTTTCCAAATTTCTTGGCATAGAAGAGTAAGTGCCTCCTTTGCAGCATCTATCTGTTGAAACATCTCAATGGGTATTCCATCAGTTCCTCAGTGCAGCTTCAACTTCTTCCCTCAATACCATTTGTTCTTGATCACATGCTACCTCTTAATATAGTTGAAAATCAATCAAATTTTTTTGGTGCAGTGACTGTTTCTTTCTTCCATCTTCTTTTGATATTTCCTGGTTCATTCAATATTTTGTCCACGTTGTTGTTGTTAGTTGCCATCGAATTGGCTCTGACTCATCTCAACCCTACATTCAACAGAACAGAACACCACCTAATCGTGCACCATTGCCACAATCCTTGCTATACTTGAGCATATCATTGCAGCTACTGTGTCAGTCCATCTCGTTTAGGGTTTCCCCTTTTTTGCTGACCTTCAACTTTTCCAAGCATGATATCCTTCTCCAGGGAATTTTCCCTTCTGACATCATGACAAAGTAGGTGAGAGGAAGTCTGGCCATTCTCGCTTCCAAGGAGAATTCTGGCTGCACTTCTTCCAGGACCCATTTGTTTGTTCTCTGGCAGTCCATGGTATGTTCAGTATTCTTCCCCAACACCAAGATTAAAAAACATCAATCCTTCTGTCTTCCTTACTCATTGTCTGGCTTTCATATAAAAATGAGCAATTGAAAATGCTATGGCTTGGGTTAGAACTACCAGCAAGTTGATTCCAACTCATAGCAACCTCCATTGTTTTCCAAGGTAGTAAATCTTTATGAAAGCAGATTGCCCCATCTCCCATCCTTCCACGGAGTGGTTGGTGGGTTTGTATGGCCAGCCTTCTGGTTAGCAGTCAAAAGCCCTAGGCACTATGCCACCAGAGCTCCTCATGGCTTGCGTTATGTGCACTTTAGTCTTCAAAGTGACATCTTTCCTCTTCAACACCTTAAAGAAGTCTCTGCAGCTGATTTGCCAAGTACAATATGACATCTGATTTTTTTTTTTTTTTGACAGCTTATGGGTGTTGATTATAGGTTCAAGTAATATGAAATCTTTGACAACTTCAGTCTTTTCTACATTTATCAAGATGCTGATTATTGGTCCAGTTATGAGGATTTTTGTTTTCTTCATATTGCAGTGTAATTCATACTACAGAATGCAATCTTTAATTTTCATCAGTAAGTACTTCAAGTCTTCTTCACTTTCAGCAAGAAAGGTTGTGTCATCTGCATATTGCAGGTTGTTAATGAGTCTTCCTCCTGTCTTGATGCCACATTCTTCTTCATATACTCCAGCTCCTTGGATTATTTGCTCCATCACTCATCTGCCAGTTAGTTGTACTGTGGTAGCTTGGGTGTTGCTGTGAGGCTGGGGACTATGCAACCAATAATTTAAATACAAGTAGGGTTACCTATGGTGGAAAGGTTTCAGTGGAGATTCCAGAATAAGACTGAGAAGATAGAAGGGGCCATTCACTTCTCAAAGAATTGGCTAGTGTAAGCCTTGTGAATAGCACTGAAACATTGCCTGATATTACTGGAAAACTGTACTTCACCTGTTGAATCCTTCAATATTGTAACTGGAGGCTTGACTTTTTTTCTTCAATTCTTTCAGCTTGAGAAATGCCAAGTGTGTTCTTCCCTTTTGATTTTCTAACTCCAGGTCTTTGCACATTTCATTATAATACTTTGCTTTGTCCTTTAGAGTTGCCCTTTGAAATCTTCTGGTTTTCTACAGATGTAGTCAGTATGATTCCTGTGTATTCCATCTGGTCAGGTCCACATATATGGCCGTCATTTATGTTGTTGAAAAAGGTATTTGCAATGAATAAGTCATTGGTCTTGCAAAATTCTATTTTGCAATCTCTAGTGTCATTTCTATCATCAAGGTCATATTTTCCACCTACCAATGATTCTTTGTTTCCAACTTTCACATTGCAATCACCAGTAATTATCAACACATCTTAATTGCATGTTTAGTCAATTTCAGACTGCAAGAATTGGTAAAAATATTCAATTTCTTCATCTTTGGCATTAGTGGTTATGTGTAAATTTGAGTAATAATATTAATTGGTCTTCCTTGCTGGTAAGGAACCTGTTGTACTTCAGGTTAGATCTTGAAACATTCTTTTTGATGATGAATGCAATGCCATTCCTTTTCAAGTTTTCATTTCTGGCATGGTAGACCATATGATTGTCTGATTCACAATGGCCAATGCCAGTCCATTTCAACTCACTAATGCCTAAGATATTGATCTTTATGTGTCCATTTCATTTTTGATAATTTCCTATTTTCATATATTCATACTTCATACATTCCATGTTCTGTTTATTAGTGGATGTTTCCAGCTGCTTCTTCCCATTTTGAGTCATGCCATGACAGCAATTGAAGGTCTTGAAAATTTTACTCCATTCACATCATTAAGGTCGACTCTACTTTGAGGAGGCAGATGTTCCTCAGTCACATTTTGAGTGTCTTTCAACCCAAGGGGCTCATCTTCCAGCAGGATATCAGACAATGTTTCAGGGCTATTCACAGAGTTTTCCAGTAATATATCAGACAGTGTTTCACTGCTATTCACAAGGTTCACAGTGGCAAATTTTTACAGAAGTGGATGGACTTGTCCTTCTTCCCAGTCTCTCTTAGTTTGGAAGCTCTATTGAAACCTGTCCACAATGGTGACCCTGCCAGTATTTGAAATACTGGTGTCATAGCCTCCAACCTCACAGCAACATGCAAGCCACCACAGTATGACAAACTGACAGACAAGTGGTGGATTAACCAATTAGATATCTCTTTTAGGAAGTATCTACTCCTGTCTATTTCTCTGGTTGCCATTTTTTTCTTGTTTTCTAGTAGCAATTCTTTATATGCTTAAGTTTAAATGTATTGTACTACATTCATACTACATACATCTTCTTCCTCTCAAAGACTTCCTTTTCTACATATCAATGAAGTATTTTGATAAACAGAAGGATTTGATTTTACTATTTTATAATTTATTTATTTATTTTCTTTCTGTATTATTTAAGAGGGAGCTCTCGTGGTGTAGTGTCTAAGGTATTTAGTGTTGTTGTTATTTGCCATCGAGTCAGCCCCGACTCCTAGTGACCCCTCCTTGGGTTTCTGAGGCAGTTATCACTACAGAAGTAGTATTGCCCAACCTTCCTTCCGAGGAGTGGCTGGTGGATTTGAACCGTCAGCCTCCTGGTTAGGAGTCAAGTGTCTTAGGCACTATGCTACCAGAGCTCCCATATATATGTAAACATTAATTCTTTTTCTTCCAATTGTTTAAGATTCTTTGTCTATCATATGTATATGTATCATACATATACATATGATAGACAAAGAATCTTAAACAATTGAAAGAAAAAGAATTAATGTTTATCCTCAATACGCATTTGTTAGAACATACACAATTTTGTATATTATTAATATTATATAAAAAGTATATTATTCCTTAGAGATAATGTTATTAATACTCAACACTTCCAAGATCCTTAATTAATTACAAAACTATCACTTTTGGAAAAAACAATATGCCTTGCTGATGAAAAAATTGGCTTGAATGATGGAAAGAAAATTATTGGTCTACTTTAAGGAAAGGATACATTTCATACTTGAGAACGCAGCACTATTTAACTTCTCATCAGCAAAGCCAGTTATGTTTTCTTGATTTAAGTTAATTACACTGGAGCTAATTATTAAGCCTCATAATAAGTAATGCAGCAGAAACTGTATATGCCGTTTGAAAATGCAAATAAGCAATAAACATTTTCTTCTATTTTTAATTTTCACATAATAGTTTGATTGTCTGATCTTTGTACATTATGTTTATTTACATAACTAAATTTTAAGTAGAAGTGCACATCTCTTTTGATGAACTGATTAACTGTAAGGACCTACTTAAAAAACAAAGGATCATCATTTTAACTTACTGGTAACTGCTCAACTTGTGTCCAATCATACCATGCTTTCATAACACTCATTTATTTTCACAATCAATTGACTTCACACTTCTGCTTGGAAAATTTGAAGTTGTTCATGGAAAACATATTCAGATATAATAGTGGGCCATGTAAATAACAGATGGTATCTTATCACACCACATGAGCTTAAGATTTATATTAAGTATATTAGATTACAACAATTTGTTTAAGTAAATGTACTTGGATATAATTCTTTTTTTAAAAATGGCTACATAGTGCTTGATTAAGCTGTATATATAATAATAATGGCAACCAAATTTTTTATTCCTCTTTTTGTTTCATAGATTGTGTTGTTTGCCTATAAAAGAGTTGTGTTATTCCAACATGGTTTCAGTTGAATATAATCGTTTTGTTCCCCATATAATAATTTTAGTCTCCAAGATAATGTGGTTAATATACAATTTATGTGTCATCAAAAGAAAAATACTGTTTTGTTTAACATATGATTAAAATTACTCTTCTAATTTGAGTGTACCTATTTTTGAGGTGAATAATTTCTTTGTAGTTTTTAGAAAGTCACGTGTGAAAAGAATTTCTAGATGTCCATTAGTTAAAAGATTTTTTTTTTACAGAAGACTCCTGGTAATGTAAAAAGTATGAGACCATTTCTCATGATAATTTCTTGGATATTATTTGGCCGTTTCTAGTGTTTTAACATTGATGCCGCTTTCAGGTCCACAAATCAGAAATGAGAGGGAAATGGGATGCTGTGTCTGTAGATATGAAGGACTCAGAATACAGTCTAATACTAGTCCATGTCTAATGCCAATGAAAGGGCAGTATCCTGTTGGCAGTGGGAATAGGAAACAATTGAGTCAAGACATTGAGAGCAAAGTTTCACTGTGAAAAGAGTTGCCTAGAAGAAAAGATGTGAGGGCCAATGAAGGTCAAAACCAAAGCATCAATCAGAGACATCACAGAAATAAAGGAAATGCACAATGATGGAATTCTCCTTGGGGTCACATTAAGAAATATAATAGATGAGTTAAGAAAATAGTTGTGAATTCCAACTATCTTGGTTTAAATATGCATTTATACCACTTTCCAGGTTTGGGATTTTAGACATATTCTTATCTTCTTTGAGTACTGTAATAGTACCTACTGATGCCTCATATGTTTCTTGCAAGGTTTAACATAATAATTCATGGCTAGTACATGATAAGCACTCAATAAAATTTACTGTTGTTCATATAATTCAATATATCTATTCACCATGGTCTTTATTCTAATTCCTTCCTTATGTGAGACTTTCTCCTACATTCCTTAAAGTTTCCAAGTGATTCTAACAGCCCTCAGTAAATTGTGCTTACTGCTAACACTAAAGTTCTCATCATATAGTTTTATCTCCTTCTTAGTCTCTTTCTTGCTTCCTTCTTCTCTTTTCCCTCTCTTACTTGTTTAACCACCTCTTTTTTCCCTCCATTTTTCCTCCTGTTTTTCTGTAAACACTTTTTTTTTTATTGGATTTGGGTATATTCAGCAAAATATAATTTCTAACAAGGAGATGTCATAATTTGTCTGCTGGAGATAATGTGTAAAGAAGTATTTGTTACTCACTAGGATATGTTGCAAACATTAATTCTTAGCATATTTCAGTTTACTCAATTAGGTAAACTCGAGCTGTAGGGAAAAAACTATTTTATCTTGTCTAGAAGGGTGATTATGGGCAATTTTCATAGATTCCAAACCATAACACAAGCAAGTTTCCAAAACTGTTTGGCCTCTTTGGCACATACTCTCTGTACACAAAATGCACATACTTTCAATCAGACTTATTGTATCATACATATGTTAGTAACATAGGTTGGCTAGAGGAGGCCTCTGTAATCCAAGAATACCATTGACCTTTAATTCACTTTTTTCTCTTTATCTGTATATTATTTTTTTCCTAAAAGAAGGAGGCAAAACTACATAGCTTAGAGCCAATAATAACCTTCTAAAGAAAGATGCAAAGATTATCTAAAATATTCGTTCTTATGCCTTACTTTTAACCCCTAAGAGATAAGACTCTATTCTGTGTTTTGAGAGCTACTGACCCTCAGAAGAAAATCAATGGAAAACCACACACACAAATAAACACAAAAGATAATTAAATTTAGAGGCAAGGTTTTTTAATAAAAGAAATACAAGTACTTGGTTTTTGGACTGAGGAAAATTAACATAAAGTTTTATTCAATAGATACAATAAACGTTTATTCCAAGTTAACAATTGGTTGAAGGAGACATGGAAAAATAAGAAACAGATCAAATTAAAAAAAAAAATCTGGAAGAAGGAGTATGGTAGTTAAGTTTGTGTCAACTTGGCTGGACCTGGTTGAGTGGCTAGGCAACTGGATGTAGTTATTCCCCACGGTGAGATTGGTAATCATTTCCATGGTGGAATCTACTGGAGTAGCTGAATAACTGCTTTAGGGATGTGGTCTGCTTCCAGTGTATAAGAAGCAGCTTCGAGGAAGGTCTCTAGCCTTTTTGAATGTTTTCACCCTGCATGTAGCCAAGTCGTTGTTCAATAGCCTGCCATGCTCTGCTGATCTTGGGACTTCTTCTAAACTTGAAATAGCGGCCTGCCATGTTGTTTGGTAACAGTGGGACTGTGCCTTTTTACTTGCCGACTTGGGTTTGGCAGCCTCAGCAGCTAGCAGCTGTCTGAATGAAGGAGAGCCTGGCACAGTGTCTAAGGCATTTGACTGCTAACTAGAAGGCAGTTCAAACCCACCAGCCACTCCTTGGAAGGAACATTGGGCAATCTACTTCCGTAGTGATACCACCTCGGAAACCCAAGGAGGAATCGCTATGAATTGGATGGGATTCCATGGCAGTGTGTTAGGTTTTCTTTTGGTTTTCCAGCTACAGTGGCCAGGTACTGGAGGCAGAGTTGAAGCCCAAGGTTGAGAGGATTTCACCCAGCCCCTAGAGCCTGGCACTTTGAATTTAAACTTATAGTCTCCAAATCAAAAGAGAATAAACTCCTGTTTGTTCAAGCTATCCCATTTGTGTAATATTCTTGTCAGAGCAGCACTAGGTAGCCAAAACATAATATAGTACGGAGAGACTGGGATGCTGCTCTGAAAGATACCTAAAATGTGGAAACAGGAATGGAGTGAGTCCTTGACCTGAGATCCCTGCACTGAGATACTGGCAGATCCCTGCCCTGAGACATGAGCAGAGGGACTAGAATGAGAGATGGCAGTAGCAGAGCCCAAAAACCAGGATGAGACAGAGACGACTTTACCAGCCCACGAAAGAGAATGTTGGATGCCATTGGGTAGACAGCTTCCTGGTGGAGTGGGTTGCTTTTGGGCATTAATTGGTAGAAGAGAGTGGCATGATATGGAGTAGGAGGTTGGCTAGCCCATAGAGCAAGTAATCTAAGTGTCTTTGGGCAGGAAGGTTCCTAGCTGAGTAGGTTGCCCTCAGGCATTAATTGGCAGAAGCTGAGAGATAAAAGAAACTGGAAGCAGAGCTGCCTCAGCCTCAAAGTATAGGACCAGGGCCTTTGGATTGGAACTACCACAGCCCCATAGTTTTCAAAGAGCCAGACCTTCACCAACTTGTTTCTGGAGTGTGGGGCTGCTCGTTCATGTGAGCCAGTGGGGTGGAGCCATAGCTGCTGCCCAAGAGAAAGGGGGAAGTGCTGCCATGCCTAAGAGGAAAAGGAACAGGACCTGCCAAGCCAAGGAGGTAAGGTGACCACTCAGATGAACTAGGGAACTGGAGCCACCCAGTGAAGGAGATCTGAACAGATGCCACCCATTGAAAATCTATACAGGTGCCAAGTTGACAAAGGGTGAAATTTTGGAAGTTAAGTTTTTGTGGCAACTTGGCTGGGCCTAGTTGAGTGGCTGGGCTACTGGAAGTAGTTGCTACCCATGGTGAGATTAGTAATTAACTCCATGCTGGAATCTACTGGAGAAGCTGAGTAGCTGCTTTAGGGATATGGTCTGCTTCCAGTTTAAGAAGCAACTTTGAGGACAGTCTTCAGCTTATGACACACTTGAATCCTGAATATAGTCAAGTCATTGCTCAGCAGCCTGCCATGGTCTGGAGATCTTGGGATTTTCAGGGGACTTGAATCAATGACCTACCATGATGTTTGGTAATGTTGGGATTTTGCCTTTTTACTTGTTGATCTTGGGTCTGTCAGTGTCAGCCACCAGCTGCTGTCTGAATGAAAAAAAAGCCTCCAGCTTCAGTGGGCTGGGCGCAGGAATTGCATGTTTAAGGGGCTTTCATCCAGCCACTAGAGCTTAGCACTTTGAACTCAAATTTAAAGCTCCCAAACAGTAAGAGAATGAACTCCTGTTTGTTAAAGCTATCTCATTTGGGGTATATTCCTGTCAAAGTGGCACTAGGTAACCAAAACAAGGAGGAATGAGAATCATGTGAAATAAAACAAAATGGATAGAAAATAATAGTGAGACAGACAAAGAAAGTCAGACATGAAAAAAGTGAGAAAAGAAGCTATAGTAAGATGGAAAATGAGAGACAGACATTTCTTTTTTCTGAGACATCCATAATAACTTGCTCCCTACTTCCAAATGGAGCTCTGGTGGCGTAGTGCCTAAGACATTTGACTTTTAACCAGAAGGCTATGGTTCAAACCCACCATCCACTCGTTGAAAGGAGGATTGGACAATCTACTTGGGAGAGATACTGCCTCGGAAACCCAAGGAGGGGCTGCTATGAGTCAGATATGACTTGACAGCAGCGTGTTTGGTTTTTATTTGGTTTACTTTCAAAAAAATAGCCATCTAATGTCACTTACTTTTTCCACCCTCAGTGTCCTGGACAATATAGATGTTGCTACTTAGCAACTTTCAACACATCTGACAAATTTAATTTATTAATTTTATAAAGATAACTTACTTAACAGTAACTCCTATTTCTCTAAGAACTCCTGCAGTATGCCCAGAACATCTCAGGGTCATTTTCCTATACAGCTTGAATTTCTTCTGCTATATTTATATTTGCTCTATTGTTCTTCACAAAGAAAATTGATTAATTAATTCCAAGTGAAATATTTAGAAAATGTCCCTTGAGACAAATTGGATTTTCCCACTGTGGATTTCCCTATCTCTTGTAAAGAAATGTTACTATTGTTAATTGTCATGGAGTTAATTTCAACTTGAGGAGACTATGTGAGCTGAGTAGAATTGTTCCATGGGGTTTTCAAGGTTGTGACCTTTCAGTGGCAGATTGTCAAGTCTGCCTTCTTAGATCTCAACCTTTCTTCTAATAGCTGAGTGGGTAATCATGCGTGCCACCCAGGAACCTCCTTGCAAAGGGATAGTGGTCTTTATCTCCAGTACAGTGCATATGCCCTTCTTTTCCCATATGAAAAAGTTTCTGTAATATTAATTACTTCAGTAATTTTATTTCACTAAACATTCCCTGGAAGGGACCATTCCCTGGAGAAAGATGTCATGCTTGGTAGGGTGGAGGGTCGACAAAAGAGGGGGAGGCCTTCAACGAGATGGATTGACACAGTGGCTGCGATGATGGGCTCAAGTATAGCAGGGATTGTGGGGCTGGCGCGGGATCGGGCAGTGTTTCGTTCTGCTGTGCATGGGGTCGCAATTAGTCGGAAACTACTCAACGGCACTTAACAACAACAACAAACATTCTCTCAGTACTTATTGATCCCTATTTAGTGCCAGACTTCAGAGATATTGCTTCTTCTCTCTCTTTTTAGATGATATAAATTATTATATTTATATTGTGATTCTTTGTTAAAAGCCACATTATGTGTATTCATGATTACCTGCTTTTAGCAGGAAATTGGAAAATTCAATAAGATCCTTTATAGATGTCAAGGAAGAGATATAAGACAAAGCCAGTCATTTTCACCGAAATTTAATGTGATCTATAATCCATACAGCAAGATGTGGGCTCTGGTGGTGCACTGCCTAGGACATTTGACTGCTAACTGGAAGGCTGGCAGTTCAAAACCACCAGCCACTTCTTGAAGGAGAGTTGGGCAATCTATGTCTGTAGTGATACCACCTTGGAAACCCAAGGAAGGGTCTCTATGAGTCAGATCCGATTCTACAGCAGTGGATGTGGGTGGGTTATACAGCAAGATATGTTGATATCACCTCTGCTTGCAAACTAGAGCATTAATACATTGAAGCAGACACTCACAATAGCTGACTTCAAGGTTAAGCAATATGCTGATGCTAAAGAAATGGAAATTGTTATGGACTACTGCTTGGAAAAAAAAAAAAAAAAGTTATTCTTCAGAAGGAGTGAACTTTTGACCCATGTTCTCATTGAGAACAGAAAGGAATCAATTGCCAACTGCTAATTATGCTTCCCTGGGTATTTTTCCAAGAAAAGTTACATGATCACTGAAGTAGCTAAAGTTTAGAAGAACAAAATACCTTTGGTATTGGCAACTCACAAATTCAGAGATGTTTGGACTCAGAATATATGCTAGAGCTCAGAAGTCTGAATGCTGTGTAAGCTTTACCATATCCATGTCTTTAACAAATACATGGCTCATTGTCCTCACTACTTATTCCTTCACATATGAATGGAAATGAACAGAAGTGATAATGTAATATTCTTCAGTCTTAAAGTCTGAGGAAACACCTTTGTCATGAATGAAATGTTAATAATTCTTTTTGATATAAAATATTACAATTAAGACTAAATATAAATTACAAGGGACTGGATGAGTTGGGCAATGTCTATTTCTTTAGTATCCTCTATGGCAAATTCTTTACTTTACACTGTCTGATCCTTGGCCTTATACTTTCTGTAACTAGGTGTCTTAGTTTCCCAGTGCTGCTATAACAGAAATATCATAAGTGGGTGGCTTTAATGATCAGAAATTTATTTTCTCACAGTTAGGAGTCTACTTAGGGCACTGCTCTAGGGGAAGGCTCTCTCTGTCCTCCCTGTGGGTAAAATCTTGTCTCTTTTTGGCTTCTGTTCTTAGATTCCTCGGAAATCATGTGGGGCATATCTTATCCTTCATTTGCACCTGTTTGCTTATTAATTCACTCTTTTATATCTCAAAAGACATTGGTTTAAGACACACCTTACACTAAGACTGTCTTACCAACATAACCGAGAAAATTCATTAGCAAATGAGATTATAACCACAGCAATATCATTGCGGTGTGCCTTCCAGCTCATTCTGACTCATATCCACCATACAGGACAGAGCAGAACTGCTTCACAGGATTTTCTAGGCCAACGTCTTTACAGGAGCACATCATCAGGTCTTTCTCCCACAGAGTAGCTGGTGAGTTAGAATTGCCAATCTTTCTGGTAACAAGAGAGCACTTACCCATTTAACCACCATTGCTCCTAACCAAGGTATAACCACCATTGCTCCTAACCAAGGTATAACACCTCCAACTCAAAAATAAATAAATAAATAAATAGATAAATAAATAAATAAATAAATGCTTTCTAGTCAATTCTGATTCACAGTCCCCCCTATAGGACAAAATAGAATTGCCCCATTGGATTGCCAAGGCTGTAATCTTTACAGAAGCAGACTGTCACATCTTTCTCCTGTGGAGTGGCTGAAGGGTTCAAACAATTGACTTTTCAGTTAGCAGCCAAGCAATTTAATCACTGAACCACAAGGACTCCTAGGGTTTAGAATTTACAACACATAAATTCGGGGGACGTACTCTATGACACTCAGTTAGGGGGTGAGTTGTTAGTGCTGTTTTTTTCCACAGCATGTGCATTTTCTTTATCACTACAGTCATCAAGTTTTAACAAGGTTAATGGTTTCTCTATTTTCTACTCTAAACAAGCATAATCCTTAATAACCAAATTTTAGTCTTGGTATTAATTCTAAGCCAATGACAATGTCTTTCCATTGTTTAATCAATGTGTTTTAGCTGGATGAACATGTAAGTAAATAATAGAATAACTCCAGAGGACTACATCCTTATTTCTTCACACTCACAATTGTTAAAACTGTTAACCTAGTTTTCTCTTAGGCAACATTTTACTTTCTTTGAAAATACCTTTGTTTTAAACTATGAGTTCCTGCATTGTCATTAAAAAAATAAATAATAACTAGTCATTTGGAAGTAAAATGGGTATTCATGATTAATTTTCTTACATCAGCAATAAATTTGCCTTGCAATGGGATCTCTAGATTTTCTCATAAAGTGTGAAGGATTTCAAAAAGGGAGGTGGTTATTCTTGTTAGGTATTAATCCAAGATATTCTTTTAATAGTTGGAACATTTTGATTTTTAGATGCAATATGAATCTTTCTTTAAATCAGATCAATGACTAAAATGGCAATCTAATTTATAAATTGAATATTTCTAAATCAATTGAGTTCTAGCTCAATTCTCTAGTCTTGTTATAACAGAGATACCATAAGTGGATGGCTTTAACAAATAGAGATTTATTCTCACACAGTTTAGAGGCTAGGAGTCTAAGTTCAAAGTGTGGGCTCTAGGAGCTGGGTGAAGGCCCCTTGACTTTTGGCATTAGCTTTGCCTCCTATTCCAGGCCCACTAGAGCTTGAGGCTTTTTCTAACTCATGCAGCTGCTGGTTGCTGAGGTTGATGAACCCAAGATCAACAGGTAAAATGGCAAAGTCTTAAGATCAACAGACAACACAGCAGACGCAAGTCCAAGAATAATCCTAAAATCAGCAGACAACATGGCAGGCCAATCAAGACTTGGCTGAATGCAGTGTCATGATGTGCCAAAAGCTGGATACATTTCTCAAACTTCTCCTTATACTGGAAGCAGGCCACACGCTGAATGCAACTATTAGCTGCTTGCAGCAGATTTCACCATAAAAGTGATTATTATATCATCGTAGGGAATAACTACATCCAGCTACACAGCCACTCAAAGCCATGGCCCAGCCAATTTGACACATAACCTTAACTACCACAAGTTATAATTTTTGTTTCTGACTTTTTATATTTGCACTTTCCTGGGATCCCCTTCCTTTATAGTTTTGGCTTACTGAAAGATACTAAATTGCCAGAAAATGCTCTGAATTAAAAAAAAAAAAATCTGAAGATATTATTGTTCATAACTGTCAGTAGTTTTCTAGGATGCCCTTCTATATATACTCTTCTATAACTCTTTTCCCTTGAATACGGGCTAGATCCAGTAACTTGCTTCTAACAAATAGAGTATTACAGGAATAAGGTATCACTTTCAAGATTGGGTTATAAAAGACTTGGATTTCTGTTTTTTTCTATCTCTGATTCTCTCAATCTCTCTTTTTCTGATTCTTCTCATGTGTTTGCTGGGACAAAGCAAAGTTTCTGACCAATTGCCAGGGAGCGACTGAGGCCCTTGATTCAATAGCCCTTGTGGAACTGAATCTTATCGAAAACTACGTAAGTGAGCTTGTAAGTGAATCCTTCTTCGGCTGAGTTTTCAAATGAGACTGCAGCTTCTTCATCCAACACCTTGAATGAAGTCTTGGTAGAGATCTTAAAACAGAGGACTCAGGTAAGCCGTGGCAGACTCCCAGAACACAGAAATTGTGAAGTAATAAATGTGTGTTCTTTCAAGCTGCTGAAGTTTACTATTGTTTTGCATGGGGTAATAGCAACTAATACAAATATATATCATACTCAATAGAAGTTCTTAGTGCTGCTGTTGAGTTAGATTCAACTCATGGAGACATCATGTACAAAACATTGCATAATCTAGTGTCATAATCAAATCACTAGTATACTTGAGTCCATTTTTGTGCCCACTGTGTATTTTGAGTGCCTTCCAACCTAGGGGGGTCATCTTCCAGCATTGTATCTGACAACATTCTGTTGTGATCCATAGGATTTTCATTGGCTAATTTTTTGGAGGTTGATTATCAGGCCTATTTCCCTAGTCTATCTTAGTCTGGAATCTCCTCTAAAGCCAATCCACCCTGGGTGCTCATACTGGTATCTGAAATTCTGGTGGCATAATTTCCAACATCATAACAACAAACAAGCCACCACAGTGTGACAACCTATCGCTCTATCGAGAGATGCTAGATAACATCCAGAATTAAATCCGACTGAAAAGAGATGTTGTTGTTGTTGTTAGATGCCATCGAGTCATCTCCGACTCATAGTGACCCTATGCAAGCAGAACAGAAAAGAGATATTTTTACAAAAATCACTGTTGTAAGCTGTCTCAATCCAGTCCCTGACTCATGGTGACCCCAGGCACAATGGAACAAAATTCTACTTGGTCCTGTGCCATTCCTATGATTAGTTGAGTTTGAACCTTTGTGATTCAGAGGGTTTCAATGATTGATTTACAGAAGTAGATCACTCCATTCTCCCTAGTTCATTGTAGTCTGGAAGTTCCCCTGGAATCTGTGCAGAATCATTGCCACACACAAGCTTCTAATGACAGATGTGTAGTGGCTGGAAATGAGGTTCAGAGGGCAGTGATTGAACCCAGTCTCCTGCACTGAATGAAGGGTGGAATTCTACTGCCAAACCACCAGTGTCCCTATTCACAAAATTTAGAAGTTCCCAAATTACATTCAATTGTCATGTCTTGCCCCATAAATTTTATTCCTTCTCACCATAAAATCATCACTACCGACACCCAGATAGGGAGATGTGGAAGTAATTCCAAATTTATCTTGTGTTAATTTGCTTCCTAAATGTTGGTGGACAAGTGATCAGAGTTGAAAATTTTTCTAGCCTCTCAAAGTCTACTGTTAATTTTATTTTAATACTAGACTATTGTATGAGTCTTATATTATTACTTTTTTAAAAATTCAATTATAATTTAATATAGTAAGAGTAAAGTATATAACTGCTAGAAATTTTGCTTTGGGAGTTGTCCCAAGGGCTAAATGTGACATGGTGCTCTAGTAATTTTCTATTTCTTGTACTGCATCAATCATTTTTACCACTTGACTGAATGCTGCCTTTGCATACACATACTCAGTTCCTTCTCCCATCTTGAAACACAATGAAACACAACCTCAATCACATTCTCACTTCAAGCTGCAGCCCCATCTCTTTCCCTTTGGGGAAAAAAAAAAAAAAAAAAAAAACTTTGTAAAAGAGTAGCCTGTTTCACTGTCCCTAATTTCTCTTCTTTCTCTTTTTTTGATTTTTACTTCAATCTGGCAAAACTGTTCTTGTCAAGAGTTCCTGATCTACCCCAACTCTCTTCACCAATCTGCTTCCCTCTGTCTTTCTTATCTCAGTTGATGATGATTGCATTCTCCCTTATAGGTAAGCCAAAGAACTTTATGCATATTGACTCCTTTATTTTGTTCATATTCCCCACCCAGTCCTTCATCAAAATAGTGTCTTTATCTTCAAATTACATCCAAATTTCATTAACTTTCAAATTGTTTACCTTATTGCTGCTTGAGTCCAAGCTATGATTATCTTGCCAGGATTGCAGCAATTACCTCCTAAATGATCTCCCTGCTCTGCCATGCCTCACACAGTCAATTTTCAATATAGCAGCCAAAGGAAATTTGTTGAAAAGTAAGGCAGATCATGTTACACCTCTGCTCAAAATCCTGTCTTTCTTTGTCATTCACAATGAATGACTATATCCATAGTGATTAATAAAACTAGGCGTCATGGATTTCTGTGTAAAACTCTGTGTAGTGTATATGATTTCTTCCGCTAGGTTCTTCCTACTACATTTCAGACACGTTGGCCTTGGCACTGCTCTAAAAACATGCTACGACATTCGTTCCTTAGAGCCTTTGCATTTTTCATGGACTTTCTGGAATGTTCTTCTCTGATATCTTCATGCTTTATTGTCTCACTACTTTGGCTGCTTATGGAAATGTGATCTTTTCTGTAAGCTATTCCCTGTCTACTGTATCTAAAGGTGAACCTAGATTCCCACATCAACAATTTCAACCCTTCTTCATAATTCATTTCTGTCCTTATTGCTTACCATTAGCTTAATTCTTATATATTTTTCTTATTCATTTTGTTTAATGTGTTTCCAAAAATATAATGTAAACCTCATATAATTGTAGGGATTTTTATGTTATTTTCCCTATGTTTTTATCACCTAGAAGAACATGCATTTGTTGAATAATTTAATGAAGGCCTTGGTCCCTATGTTGAAGTTATCCACTAGTTAGTTACCAAAAGGATGGTGATACATTTCTCTTTCAGGAGAAGCCTCAGTTTACCCAATAAGCAACATAAGCATGGATTTATTTGTGCTTACTTACTAATCTATAGTGAGCAATTTCACATTTTTTTCACCACATCAAAATTTCTGCTTCTAGGACTGGCATTTGCCTCTCTCCTAACTCTACAGTAACTTCCTACAGAATCAAAGCCTCTTTTTACAATTTTACATTTTACAATGTAAATGACAAATTTGCAATCCCTAAAAAAGACGAAATGTACAGTAAACAAGGGAAACAAAGATTTCCTTGCTAATTTACTAATCTGAGGTGAACAGTTTCACATCATAACTTGTGTGCAACTGTTTACTACAGATTAGTAAGCAAGCACAAGTAAGCCCCTGCTTAGCTTGCTTATTGGGTGATTTGCCCCTGCTCAGGGGCTTTATTTATGTTTTTGTCCCTTTTCCCTTATAAAAATAGTTGAGATAGAAACCTCTTCCAAAAAATCAATTGATGAATTTAACAGAAATAATTAGCACTCTTTGCACAATCAGGAATCAATGTTATTCTTACATTCTTACCATTATAAGATATGTGATCGAAGTTTTCACAAAGCAACAGTTCATCCAGGTGATCCAATCATTCTCCTGTCAATATCTTTAACATAACTAATGGACCACAGCAGTGGTTCAAAATTTAGATGAAAGAGTTGAATATGTGGAGAACCAAAATGGAGTCTCATCAGTAATCACCACACTAATTTCCTCGAGCATCTTAGTGCTTGAAAAACTAGGTACAACAGTTTGAATTATGGATTCTGGTGCTCTGAACAGCTCATTGAGTCAGAGTGCACCAAATTCAGGGGAGTAGAATTAGAAAGGAGAAAGGGACAAGGGGAAAAATAACAAGATCAGGAGATCTATCTTGCAGAGCACTGACAGGCAGCAGAAAAAGGCCATCCAAGACCTCCCTGGGTTAAGGAAGAAGCCACACCACACCAGCATACCAGTGACCACACCAGCATACCAGCGACCACACCAGCATACCAGTGATCACCCCAAGGATCTACATTCAGCACTTGATTTTATCAGTAACTTGGGCTGACTAGGTGCAAACGGGCATGTCCAGCACTGATGAAACTCTCTGAGTAGAGAGTCCATTGGTGCTGCAAGAGGGCAGGCCCAGGGAGGTGCCCCAGCAGTGGATCACCGATCAGGCTTGGGTAAGCTTAGTGACACTGAGGGGTCTGTGCTTGACTTTATCAGCAATATTGGGACCACAGGTTACTAGCAGACACTGGGCTAACTCAAGTACTGCTGAAACTGAGCAGATCTTTGGTGCCATGAATGGGTAGACCCAGAGAGGAACTCCCATGGTGGATCGTAGTCTGGGCTGGTGCTGTGGTTGGGAGGACTCATGGGGGAACTCCCACGACAGATCACGGAGCCAGGCAGTTGCCTTGGGTCAGCTTTTTGGCATCAAGGGGCCTCAGGAGCAGAGTTTTTGCATGTTTCTGCCTGGCAGAAAGTGGCAACCCCCTAATAACTGAAGTCTTTGCTGAAATTGAGCTGCAGGCCTATGAATATCAGCACAACATCATCATTAGCAGTCCAGTCAAAGCCCTAGAAACCACCCTAGCAACAGGGAGCTTGCCTTCTTCTGTTTTTTCCACTATCACTTTCTCCACCAGCAATCTAACTTATCCAATAGAAGAAACAACATTCAGCTACAATAATAACTCCCAGTTTAAATATGACAAACAGAAACCCATATCCACATTCCACACAGTGATTCTACCATCACAAAGAAAACTGCAGAGAAACACAGCATACCTGAATTAATAACTAAAAAAAAAAAATACACCAGCTTCACCTTTTCAAAATATTAAATCATAAATTCAAGACAAAACAAATCAATACTTAACCAACAGTTAAAGACAACCTCAAAATGTCTAGCTAACAACAGGAAACCTGAAATCAACCAAAAAAAAAAAAAACAGAACAAGGCATTAGAAGCAAAACCAAAAACAAAGGTCTCATTAAACATGGAGGAAGAGGAGGCAACAGAATTATCTGAGAAGAAATTTAGAAGTTATGCCTAAGGAAACCCCAAACAGAAGCCAGGAGAACACAGACAGTTCCCTGGAAAAACTCAGGAAAATCATTCAAGAACAAAATAACAAGATCAATGCACAATCAGAACTCATACAAAAACAGCAGTTAGAAATACAGAAGATGAATACCAAAATAACAGAATTACAAAACACAGTAGAAGCACAAAAGAGTAGGACAGAACTGGCTAAAGAACGCATCACCCAACTAGAAGACAAATCCCTGGACACCAGCCTGTATGAAGAAAAATTAGAACAAAGATTTAAGAGAAATGAAGAAAACCTAATAATTATATGGTGTGACATGAAAAAACAAAAACAAACAAGAAAACATAAGACTCATTGGAATTCCAGAACAAGAGAAAATTGTGGAATACCTACTAACAGAAAATATTCCCCATATCATGAAGGAAGAAAAGATCTTTGTAAATTAAGCTCATAGAATCATAAAATCCCACACAAGATAGATCCCAAGAGAAAAACACTGAGGCATATTGTAATCAAACTCTCCAAAACAAAAGACAAAGAAAAAAATTTGAGAGCTGCCTGGGAAAAAAAGAAATATTACTTATAAATAATCAAACAGTTAGCCTGAGCTCTAATTACTCAGCAGAAACAATACAGGCAAGAAGGCAATGGCACGGCATATATAAAACACTGAAGGAAAAGAACTTCCAATCAAGAATCCTATATCCAGCTAAATTTCCATCAAATAAGAGAGCGAAATCAAGGCATTCTCAGACAAACAGAAGTTACAATATTTTTTGAAAACCAGACCAACCCTCCAAGAAATGCTTAAGGAAGTTCTTCCAATAGAGAACCCACAACAGAGATCAACAAATTAGGATACATGGCATGAAAACTAAAACCAAATGAGAAATAAAAACTCAAAATAACACAGTAAAACATGGTACACTAAAAACCAAGGAAATCAATCAGCCCATGACAATAGCAATTAACCTAGTAGAGGGAATGAAACTTCTAATTCTAAACTTCCAAATGGAGAGGAAAGCAGGACAATGTCTTCACAGAACGCACTATTCTAAAAATGTAGAAACAAGCATGTACTCCAGATAACCAAAGAAAAAATTAACAATCCCCCTAAGCAAATCCAGATGGAAAAAAAACATATGGGTTTAATAAGCACAAAACCTACAACAAAGAAGAAAAGAGAGGAAGCATTAGGCAACAAATCAAACTCACCAGAGAACCAAGGAAACACCAACACAAACAACATGACAAAAAAAACACAATAGAATGACA
>NW_006922565.1:95160-97185 GCF_000298275.1 Orycteropus afer afer
TATGTGAAGCAAATATTAACTGAATTAAAAGAGACAATAGACAACTCTACAATAGTAGTAAGAGACTTTAACACACAACTTTCAAAGAGGGACAAGTCAACTAGAAAAACTCAACAAAGATACAGAAGAACTCAACAATATAAACAACTAACTTGAACTCACAGATACATACAGAACATTTCACCAACAACTCACATTCTTCTCCAGTGCACATGGATCCTTCTCCAGAATAGATCATATGTTATGATGTAAAACAAGCCTCAATAAATTTTAAAACATTGAAATACTACAAAGCATATTTTTGGAACATGATGCTATAAAATTAGAAATTAATAATAGGAAGAGCAAGGAAAAACATCAAACATATGGAAGCTAAACAATTCACTGCTCAAAAACAACTGGGTAATAGAACAAATAAAAACTGAAATTAAAAAAAAAATTCCCAGAAACAAATGAGAATGAAGATATATCATACCAAAATCTATGGGACACAGCAAAAGCAGTACTCAGAGGACAGTTTATACCAACAAATGCATACATCAAAAAAGAGAGAAGAAACAAAATCAACACTCTAACTAATCAACTCCAACAACTAGAAGTAGAACAACAAAGGAATCCTACAGTATCTAGAAGCAGGGAAATAATAAAGATCAGAGCAGAAACAAACGAAACAAAAAATAACCCCCCCCAAAAAAAAAAACAGAGAAAATCAACAAGACAAAAAGCTGGTTCTTTGAAAAACATTAATAAAATCTATAAAGCTTTGGCAGATCTAACAAAAGAAAAGAGAGAGAAGATCCATATCACAAGCATTGTAAATGAAAAGGGTGTCATCACAACAGAACCAACTGAAATAAAAAAGATACTGACAGAATATTATGAAAAACTGTATTCCAACAGATTTGAGGACCTAGGAGAGATGGACAAGTTTCTAGAATCACAAGATCTACCTAAACTATCCCACTCAGAGATAGAACACTTGATCAAACCTATAACAAAAGAAGAAATTGAACAGGTCATAAAAAAACTTCCCACGAAGAAAAGTTCTGGTCCTGATGACTTCACTGGAGAATTTCATCAAATATTCAGAGAAGAGTTGACACCTATGCTACTCAAGGTATTTCAGAACATAGAAAAAAGATGGAATACTCCCAAACTCATTTTATGAGACAAGCATAACACTAATACCCAAATCAGGAAAAGACACCACTAGAAAGGAAAGCTCAGACCAACATCCATCATGAATATAGACACAAAAAGCTTTAACAAAATCCTAGCCAACAGAATGCAATAACATATCAAAAATTAATACACCCAGACCATGTGGGATTCATACCAGGTTTACAAGGGTGGTCCAACACCAGAAAAACAATCAGTGTAATCCACCACATAAACAAAACCAAACAAAAGAACCATATGATTATATCAATCAATGTAGAAAAGGCATTTGATAAAATCCAACATCCATCCCTGTTCAGAACTCTCAGCAAAATAGGGATAGAAAGGAAATTCCTTAACATAATAAAGGGTATATATGCAAAGCCAACGGTCAACATCATTATTAATGGAGAAAGACTCAAGGCATTCTCCTTATGAATGGGAACAAGAGAGGGATGCCCTCTATCACCACTTCTATTTAACATTGTCTTGGAAGTCCTCACCAGGGCAATAAGGCAAGAAACAGAAATAAAAGGCATACAAATTAGCAAAGAAGAACTAAAATGTTCTCTACTTGCAGATGACATGATCCTGTACATAGAAAACCTAAGGGACTGAATAAAAAAAACTGTTGTTGTTGTTCTTGTTAGGTGCTGTCAAGTCATTTCTGACACATAGTGACCCCATGCACAGCAGAATGGAACATTGCCCGATCCTGTACCAGCTTCATGATCCCTGCTATACTTGAGTCCATCCTCATCATAATAAAAAAAAAAAACTACTGGAACTAATAGAGAGTTTCAGCAAAATGATAGGATACAAGGTCAACATACAGAATTCAGGTGGATTCCTCTACACCACAAAGAG
>NW_006922565.1:100651-103924 GCF_000298275.1 Orycteropus afer afer
AAGAGGTAACTATGGGGAGGAAGTGGGAGGGAGCTGTTGCATTGTGGTAAACTGTGGTCAATGACATGAAACAAAGTATATGTGAACTGCTGTATGGAAATAGAATTTGCTCTGTAAATCTTCACCCAAATCACAATAAATAAAAAAAAAGAAAAAAAAAATGGTGCTGGCAAAACTGGATATCCACTTGCAGAAAAATTAAACAAGACCCAAACCTCACCCCATACACAAAAACACACTCAATCTGGATCAAAGACTTAAATGTAAAACCCCAAACTGTAAAATTCATCAAAGATAAAATAGGGGTAAACCTGGGAGGCCTAATTTACAGCATAAATAGACTATCAAGCATAACCCAGAATGTGCAGGAGACAGAAGAGAAGATAGATGACTGGGACTTTTTAAAAATCAAATTCTTATGCACATCGAAAGACTTCATCAAAAGTGTTAAAAGAGAACCTAACAGATTGGGAGAAAATATTTGCCTATGATATATCTGATAAAGCATATATCTTCAAAATCTAAAGAAAACTTCAACACCTCAACACCAATAAGACAAATAACCCAATTCACAAATGCACAGAAGATTTGTATAGACACTTCACCAAAGAAGATATACAGGCAGTCAACAAACAGATAACGAATTACTCAAAATCATTCATCATTAGAGAGTTACAAATCAAAACAACAATGAAATTTCATCTCATCCCAGCAAAAATAGCAAATTTCAACAGGTCAGAAAATAACAAATCCTGGTGGGGTTGTGGAGAGATTGGAACTCTTGAGCACTGCTGGTGGAATTTTAAAATAGTACAACCATTGGGCAAATGGTATGGCATTTCCTTAAAAAACTGAAAATAGAAGTATCATTTGATCCAGCAATTTCATTATTAAGAATATATCCCAAAGAGATGAGAGATAGCACATGAACCGACATATGTACACCTATGTTCATCACAGTGCAATTCACTATAGCAAAGAGATGGAAACAACCTAAATGCCCATCAATGGATGAATGGATAACCAAATTATCGTATATGCACACAATGGAATACTATGCTAGATTAAAGAACAAAGAGGGGTATGCGAATCATCTCACAATGTGGAAGAACCCGGAGGACATTATGCTGAGTAAAATAAGTTAATCGTAGAAAGACAAGTACTGTACGAGCCCATTAGTGTAAAAAGATAAGGCTTTGCTTGGGAAAGTGAATTCACTTTGTGGCTTACCAGGATGGGGAGGGAAGAGGAAGGATTAATTTTGGGCTAGTTGGGCCCACTCGCTGAGGTGGGTAGGGGAGGGGTATAAAGAAAGGATCTGTGACCACCATGATAGCATTAGGAAATGGGAGGACAATGACTTGTGCACATAAGAGATAGAGGACAGATGTTCATACCAACCAATGTATTCACAATACTGCATTACCATTAACACCAAACACCAGATAAACTCAAACACCTGAGGGGATCAGATGGGGGTCAATGAACAGGAGTATACTCCAGACCAAGGATAGATTCAGCTGAGGCTAGTCTTGCACAGACACCAGGGATACAAAGTACCTGCAATCCTTATAGAAACAATAGAAGACAGACACAGAGTAATCCCTCACAGACACCCAGACACTATGGGAGAGAGATCCAATAGATCAACCATCTCAGGACCATAGTACTGGGGACACCAGACTCAATTGACACAACAAAACACATAAAAGCTTTGTTCCACATCCTACATTGGTAAGTAGTGACTGGGGACTTAAAAGCTGTCAAGTGGCCATCTAAGATACAGCTAATGGTCTCCTAATGATGGTCCTAGAAAACAGAAGAACTAGATGGCGCCCACTCAGGAAAGGATCAAATGCCAACTACTCAGGAAAGGATCAAATCTATAGATCCTGGATAGAGTGGGAGGAAAAACATGGAACAAAATCCAAAAACTCAATAATGACCATAATTACTTGTCAGACGAAATCTGGTGAGACCCCCAATCCTATGGCCCTGGAATACATTCTGGGCCTGGAATAAAACATACCCCCAGAGGTTGGCCCTTAGCCCAATATTTAACAAGATGTACACACAGACCACTCAACCCAGGATGATGCACCCACATACTCTATGGTAATACATCCCTTAGAGCAACAGACCATGGGGCACCAGAGGACCAACATTCCAACTGAGGAAATGCAGGACAAACAGGATTGCATAAATATGAAGGGCACCGAGGGAGGTTACAGGGTAGGGAGGAGAAGAGACTGGGTTAGGGTTGGACATGGTAAATGGGAAATAGAACTAAATGTACACCTAATGTTAACATAAAACAAGCTCTTAAAAAAAAAAGGAAAAAAAAAAGAAAGATGTGAATACGTGCTGCTAAAAATTGGCATAGTTTAACCTTTTTTTTTTGCTTCCCCCTCCCTTTCCTTCAATGAATGTTTTTAGTTACCACAGAATTTGAGCTTATACAAGGTTCTAGGGAAATAAAGATGAATAAAATAGAGGTTACTCTCAAGGTGATTATTTATGGTGCTAACAAGTATGTATGATAGAGATCTTCCTCAGCTATAAGATCTCTCTTGATCATTTGAGGAACTTACACATGACCCTTGGGAGCTCTGGTGGTGGGTGTAGTGCCCAAGGCATTAGACTGTTAACCAGAAGCCTGGCAGTTCAAACCCACCAGCCATTCCTTGGAAGGAAGATTGGGCAATCTACTTCTGTAGAGATTTACCATCTTGGAAACCCAAAAAGGGGTCATTATGAGTAGAAACTGACTCTATGGCAGTGAGGTTTTTTTTTTTTTTGACACATGACCCAATACTGTAACAAGTTCCCTGCCATTGAGTCAATTCTGACTCATATGACTCCCTTTGGGTTTCTGAGGCCATAAATCTTTATAGGAGTAGATTGCCCAATCTCCCTTCCATGGAGTGGCTGGTGGGTTTGAACCATCAACCTTCTGGTTAGCAGTCAAATGCCTTAGGCACTATACCACCAGAGCTCCTTAATACTGTAACAGTGCCATGGAATTTCCTACTGTCTAATGTGTGAGCACTGACATATTTAATATATAAACCACAGAAAATTCTAATTGAAGGAATAAGATGTTCAGGTTTACTCAATATCACAAGGACCATTTATGATGAGTGAGTTATTTAGTGAGTATATGATATTTATTGCTCTGGGCTTCAAATAGATACAGGCCCTTTTAAAACCCTTACTTTGGTTCACTTGTCATGTGACATTTTGATATTTCCACAAAGAGGCAGATTAACCTGG